>NC_044064.1:18630235-18835235 GCF_902167405.1 Gadus morhua | reverse complement strand
ATGTCTGTCCAAAGCCTGCATTTTCAGTTAACTGATTTAGCTCCCCCTATCGCCCGATTTGGGTACAATTTGGAGATGTTGCATTTTCAGTTAATGTTTTACCGCTCTATAGCCCGATATGGATACAATTTGGAGGGTTTCATCTTGACCCATGTGCCTTTGACTACACCAATGTTGATGATGATTGGTTTAAGTTAACCTTGTCTTTTGGCATTAAGTTAATCTTGGATGCATTTGAGCATCTGGCTCAAATGCATCCAAAGGAACGTCGGCTTTATAGTAAAACCAGTTTACTATAAAATATAAATATAGAGCCCCACTAAATAGGACACTTATATCTTACCTCATCCCATTGCTCATAAGGTCTTCAATAGGCTGCATGATCTCTTCCATGGGAAGTTTTTAGCAGTTGGACAAGGTTTGACCAACTGCTTAAAACTCCCCATTGAAGAGATCACGGATCCTAGCGGCTGAGAAACGGCAATACTCAAGGACAAGACGAGCATTCATCTTTGACAGTGTTGGAGCTGGGCTCCAGTCTCTGCCGCAGTCTGTGGGGACAGCGCCCCCCAGCTGCCAAACAGCGCAGACGCAACAGGGGAGGGGAACTGTGTAGGCTGCGTTCTAAATCGCATACTTCTTTTTTTCCTTCTTCTTTTTTTAACGTTTTATCCTTTCTCACATAGGCCTATGTGAGAGAGCGGGGAAGACATGCAGCAAAGGCCCACGTACGTACTGTTGCACACAGTACAATTGGGACATACTACAGGTACACTGATCAGAACACCTGGGGCCTCATGTACTAAGGTTGCGTACGCACAAAAACGTGGCGTACAAAACGTGAAATTACCGTAAAAATGTGCGGTCCCCACGCCAGCTCCAGAGCTGTCGTACGCACGTTTCTACAGCTATTGTTCCTTTGGCGACACTTAGAGGTGACGCTGGGAAACTGGGAAAAAAGGTGAAAACAATGACTCAGAGTGATTTGCACATCATAGACACACTAATGAACAATTAACACACCTTGCAATTATATGGGTGGCTATAAAAGCATGCGCAATGAATGAAGAAAATTGTTTTAAAAATGGCTGCGTTAGCGTTGTTAGAGGACATCGCAAATGGTCAAATCCGAAGGGCGCTGGAGACGCCGGGGCCGACGGAGCAATCCGTGTCCTCTCCTTGCTTGTCTATTCAAAAATAAAAAAAATTAAGTTAATAAACACGAGTCAAAGTCTTTAATATCCTGGCATCTTTACGCACGACTTATGTGTATTGCAAGCAGCCAATTGTATGACCAGTATAATTACAGCATTTATGACTTCAGCATATTTACCTTGGGGATGATCGGTGTCCCCTTCATGGGCTCCCACCACTCCGGTGAGAGCTGTGTCACCGATCAAAGCGGCCACTCTCAAATCGAAGGGGGAGAGTTCCCCCACTCCCGTCCCCCCACCTGTTGCGGTCACGCTTCGGCGGTGGGCAGAAACCCCCCGCTTCACCTCCACCTTGAGGTCTGACCACTTTTTTTTAATTTCAGAGTGTGTGCGCTGCTGAGACCCCACTGCATTGACGGCCTCGCAAACACACTCCCACTCACTTCTCTTTTTTTTTGCATTTATCCCTGTTGACAGGGTTCCAATAGCATATGCTTGCGCATTTCTACCTCGTGGAGCAAAATCTCCAGCTCAGACTCCGTGAAGTTTCGTTTTTTGCCTCTGTTCATGGTGCCAGGTGATCGGATTAAGAGGTGAATCTCAGGTCCAGAGGCCTATTTAAATGAAATTGCATATTTAAATGAGGGCGTGGACAGGGAGGAGTTTGGCACCTCGGCATGTGCGCTCAATTCCACGTTGATCGAGATGTACAAAAGAAACGTGCTTGGATCCATGCGTTCGCACACTTTGATGCATCTGAATTTATTTGTGCGTAAGACAGTTTCTGGGTTTTGGCGTACGCCAAGTTTCAGTATGAAATCCACGCAAGTCTTAGTACATGAGGCCCCTGCAGGGCCAGCCATCGACACCCGGAGGCTCAGGACGTAAGATACGTCATTTGACGTATCTTCTGCTTCAAAGCATGTGGGTTAGAAGAGCCTAAAGCATGCTGGCTTGCATATTGTGAAATGCGACCGGATGTAGTACAACATCCTGGTATTTTTTGCATGCTGTATTTTCTTAGCTATGTATTGGGACATACTATATGTTTCAATAGTAGACAGTCCTACATAGTGGCCCAGGGGGAACCAGACCAATGTGTGTTCGGGCATCTGGCCGTCTGTCCATTCAGACAGATCTCCAAGATGGCTGCTGTTGAGATGTCCCCCGTTCTTTGCTCTGATTGGTTGATTGGTTGGAGGGTCCAGCAGTGGTTTGGTGTTTGCCCGATGATAAGGGCCCTTGGAAACTGAGAATGAACTAAGAGGTCCAGGGTTGCGGTGGGAAAGTCAAAATAATAAGATCTTTCCCCCAAAGAGAAACAGCCTCATGGATAATGGTGGCTCTCGCTCACACTCCTGCCCACTCATATTTATGGACATAGATCCTAATAAGTATGATTGTATGGAAAATAATTGTGGGTCTTTTATGTTTTGGTGAATTTATTATTGGTGGGACGGCCTAATTTCCTCTCCTTTGGCAAAGGATGGTCCAGTGTGACCAAAAGGAGATAAGAAAGGAAGCTTTGAAGCACCTTGGAAGCATGAAGAGGATTCAAACAGCTGGGGCTCCCACTTCAATACTTCCAGGACACTTCAGTCCGTTAGGAACCTTCCTAAGCAAAACAAGACTATCAACCGTCTGTTGATGTCAGGCTACCTACAGAGGCCTGTTTCAGGTAGCTGGTTTAACATACTCTGAGTTTAATCCTGCGCTCTGAGTTGGTTGACTCAGAGTTCAGGGTTGAAAAGCAACTCTGGGTTTTCGGTTTCAGAACAGGTGATCAGCTTTGGGTTAATCAACTCTGAGTATGTTCACTCTGGGTTGAGGGCGTGCCTGTTGACTATGAAGAGCCATCATCAATGGATCTCTGATAACATGATCAAACATGGACCAAAAGCTTAGATCCACTTACCTTTCCCCCACGGAATTGGAAATTCTAATGAACGTGTATGCCGAGCAGTTACCCATTTTAACAAAAAAAAGCAATACCGCCGCGGCAGCGAGAGCGCGAGAGAGAGCTTGGCAGGAAATAGCTGAACAAGTCAATGCGTGAGTCAAATAAATTAGTAAAATAAAATAAAATAAGAGGAAAGTTTAATATCTTCCACTTATTCAATATGTAAATTGTGTGTGTGTGTGTGTGTGTGTGTGTGTGTGTGTGTGTGTGTGTGTGTGTGTGTGTGTGTGTGTGTGTGTGTGTGTGTGTGTGTGTGTGTGTGTGTGTGTGTGTGTGTGTCAATTTACGCAACCCCGAGTTGCCCCACGAGGACTTGGCAGCAAATGAAGTACAAAAATATAGTTTAAACAGGTAAAGTAATGTTTAATTGAAATCAAATCAATTGTGCTGTTTTGCCTGCTCTACCTAATTTAACAGCTATGTTCAACATGTATTATATATTTGTATACTATATTTAAGCAGTAAATGTAAGTAGTACATTTCCCAGCCACCCCAACACTGCCAATATTTAATAGGATTTAGATATATCAGAAGGCTACACCTAGGCAAAATGCATTATATATATGTGTCTTCAAAATACCGTTACTGAATATTAGGGTAACATTTTCCTCCATGTTAGCAAATCGAAAAAATGCAGAGGCCCGGCAGACTGGAGGGGGTCCACCAACTGCAGCCCTCACAGTATGGAAAGCCAAGAAGGCCACAATCCGGACCTAGATTGGCGCGGTAAAAGTGCAAAACCGTACGGAATCCGTACGGTTTGGCAAGAATTCCGTACGGATTCCGTACGGTTTTGAATGACTAATAGCCGCGGCTATTAGTCATTCACTCCGGCTATTAGTTATTCACTCCGGCTATTAGGTATGCAGAACGAGCCCCTCCCCTTCTTTGCTTGACCACTAAGTTTGAAGGCTGTCTAACCAATCAGTGAAGAGAAAGACCAGACTAAAGTAACGCATTGTCGAAACTAGAGCTGCAGTGCCTCCATGTTTCGCCGTAACATAAGGCTGTGTTGTCTTTACTAGTTTCACTACAATGTAATGACCACCACTAGCTAGTGGAAAATATATTTGTGTCTAGTACAGTGATATATTTGTTAGGCTATATATTGAGATGGCAGTCCCTCATCCCCAGATTGTTCGCGATATGCAGTAGCCAGCTCGGCCATAACATTACAATTTCATGGATGCAAGCAAGCCAAGACAATCGATCTATATCTATAGCCTACATGACAACACGCAGACACACACACACACACACACACACACACACACACACACACACACACACACACACACACACACACACACACACACACACACACACACACACACACACACACACACACATATATTAAGCACACTGGTAAAGCAATAGAGCCTGCATTGGCTAAAGTTGTTGGGATGCACCTTATTTTATAACAGGGAGGGGCAAAGTTGTGCATTACAATGCAAACACGACAATAATTGGCACCGTTCTTGCGCACTCAGAAGAACATGAACTGAATAAATGCCAGGTATATCGGAGACGGGTACACAATCAGTGCATTTGCAAATGAGAGCCTGCAGTAGGACCGATCTTGTGACATTATTTAACCATCCATCTACAGCTAATACGATCAGACAGATACATCATTGATCACATAAAAGCCCACAACAAGCCCAACATCACCACGGCAGGTGCGCTCTCTCACGCACATTCACACAATCACTCCAACTTCTCCAACTCCAAGGCAAGGCTGTTACACTAAGACCACAAACAACCACAACTAACCAGCCTACATATCCACAATAATGCACAACAATCAGTTCTATACATTGCGTCTATCTTCTGTTTGGTGCACATGGCTAATTTGCATAGTTTGCACCGGACTGTCGGCTCCGCTTGTCAAAAAAATAGAACGTATTTGTGAATAAATGCTTTGAATTCGCTAAAATGGTCCCTGCCAGTGTTTTTCTATTCTGATGTTTGTGGATGAATCTTTCAGCTACAGCTTTGTTACATTTCCTTGCGATGGTTTGCTAGTTTAACTATACAGCAATAAATCAAATGATGTAAGATGATGTGATTTTAAAAACATCAGCGTGAGTCACGCTGATTACAGGTGTTTTTAAAATGCGTATACGGCTCTCACATGACAGCCACGCAACGGACACATCATCTTACATCATTTGATTTATTGCTGTATAGTTAAACTAGCAAACCATCGCAAGGAAATGTAACAAAGCTGTAGCTGAAAGATTCATCCACAAACATCAGAATAGAAAAACACTGACAGGGACCATTTTAGCGCATAATGACTACTGCTGCCTATGCGTGTGGCAGTAATGCAATTCTGCTGAATTATTTGGAGGACTTATAGCCTACTTGTAGTGAAGTATTTTTAACAGTGCGGAATCTACAGCTGGTCACTTTCACTGGCTAAGCAAAATGAATCCAGAATAGTTGAACCTCTGAATTGATCCTGAAAGCCTATATGTCCTAGAATAATTCATTTGTATTCCGTTTTAGGCCATCTCACTAAAGGTCACTTAAATTGAGCCTAGCTCACCAAGTCCAGTATTCAGAATTCAAAGCATTTATTCACAAATACGTTCTATTTTTTTGACAAGCGGAGCCGACAGTCCGGTGCAAACTATGCAAATTAGCCATGTGGACCTAACAGAAGATAGACGCAATGTATAGAACTGATTGTTGTGCATTATTGTGGATATGTAGGCTGGTTAGTTGTGGTTGTTTGTGGTCTTAGTGAAACAGCCTTGCCTTGGAGTTGGAGAAGTTGGAGTGATTGTGTGAATGTGCGAGAGAGAGCGCACCTGCCGTGGTGATGTTGGGCTTGTTGTGGGCTTTTATGTGATCAATGATGTATCTGTCTGATCGTATTAGCTGTAGATGGATGGTTAAATAATGTCACAAGATCGGTCCTACTGCAGGCTCTCATTTGCAAATGCACTGATTGTGTACCCGTCTCCGATATGCTATATACCTGGCATTTATTCAGTTCATGTTCTTCTGAGTGCGCAAGAACGGTGCCAATTATTGTCGTGTTTGCATTGTAATGCACAACTTTGCCCCTCCCTGTTATAAAATAAGGTGCATCCCAACAACTTTAGCCAATGCAGGCTCCTATTGCTTTACCAGTGTGCTTAATATGTGTGTGTGTGTGTGTGTGTGTGTGTGTGTGTGTGTGTGTGTGTGTGTGTGTGTGTGTGTGTGTGTGTGTGTGTGTGTGTGTGTGTGTGTGTGTGTGTCTTGTCATGTAGGCTATAGATATAGATCGATTGTCTTGGCTTGCTTGCATCCATGAAATATTGTAATGTTATGGCCGAGCTGGCTACTGCATATCGCGAACAATCTGGGGATGAGGGCATCCCCGAATAATGATGGGTATTTCGCACACTGCCATCTCAATATATAGCCTAACATATACAAATATATCACTGTACTAGACACAAATATATTTTCCACTAGCTAGTGGTGGTCATTACATTGTAGTGAAACTAGTAAAGACAACACAGCCTTATGTTACGGCGAAACATGGAGGCACTGCAGCTCTAGTTTCGACAATGCGTTACTTTAGTCTGGTCTTTCTCTTCACTGATTGGTTAGACAGCCTTCAAACTTAGTGGTCAAGCAAAGAAGGGGAGGGGCTCGTTCTGCATACCTAATAGCCGGAGCGAATAACTAATAGCCGGAGTGAATGACTAACTGTACGTCCACACCAGGAGCGACCATAGCGTCAAAGACGCTTTGGTCGCTCACAAAGTTTCGCTGCAAATTTTTCTGTTCGCTTTGGTCGCTCAAGTCGCTCATGACGTACAATTCAATTATGCAGACGCATTTAAAGGAGCCGTATGCGTTTAGTAGGCCCTACAGACCGCCATATCAAATAGTGAACTCTCCCATACACCTTGGCCATATTGCCGAGACGGTTTTGCTTGTTCGATAAAGTGCTTCGACAACAAGTAGGACAGTGATTCCCCCCAATACAAAAAAAATCCTAAAATGTAGGCTAATTACAACCGAGAACAAAAAACCCTGCGTGCTGTAGTAGTTAAAATATGTTTCACTGATCTGGATCTGCAAATCATGATCTGCACTCATTCGTCGCATTCAAAACAAATAGACATTCGCGCACATGGCTAATTTGCATACGCGCACAGGACTGGTTGGCTCCGCAAGGCAAATAATGGAACATATCGATCTATCTAGGCTTTTCTGTCTATCTATCTATCAACGCGTGTCTAGTTTTAATGTGATGTATTGTGTGTATGTCCAGTCAGACTTGTTCTGTGTGGTCTTGTAGGCTACTGTCCTGTGTGGGCCGAACCACCTAAATGGATTCCCGACGATTTGTGTCGTTTGGTATTAATAAAGACTTGACTAGGCTTTCTATCTATCTAGACTAGATATATCCCTTGTCATTTATCCCTCGTCTTGTCGATTAGTTTGTTTATGTGACGATTTCAAAAACTTTTTTGGTTTTGTTTAAAGCATGCTACACGCGATTGGTTGGTTAGATTGGTGGCATGGAGAGCAAATTAAAATGATTCCCGCTTAAATACGAACGTTCTAGATGTAGCCTATAAATACTCCCGCTTATCATCACTTGATATCCAAACCACTACGGCGTTTCGATCTCTGAACTGAAAAGGGGTGGGTTCGTACAACACCGGGTGCCCAGTTACAGCCGCGATTAATACTTCAGCCGACATTTTTTTCAGTGAGTGAATAAAGGTAGGTAGGAACCAAAGTGTCTGCCGATGTTCCCTGGGATCCACGCAAGCGAAGAGCGTCTACATTCCGATTGGCTGTCAGTGTTTGGCCGCTGAAGCGAATAATAGTCATTTGCATAAAGTTAAAAAGTTTTCAACTTCTTTTTGACGCTCTGGTCGCTCAACTTTGGCCGCTGGTAGCGTTGGTCGCTTTGGTCGCTCTTGCCCATAGAAAGTGAATGACTTCCGGCGATTTGGTCGCTCAATTCGCTTCTGGTGTGGACGGACAGTAATAGCCGCGGCTATTAGTCATTCAAAACCGTACGGAATCCGTACGGAATTCTTGCCAAACCGTACGGAAACCGTACGGAATGGATTCCGTACGGATTCCGTACGGTTTTGCACTTTTACCGCGCCAATCTAGGTCCGGATTGTGGCCTTCTTGGCTTTCCATAACCGGGGTCTTAATAATCGTTCCTCACGGAGATTCCTTCTGAGGATCGCAGCCTCTACGTCCACAGGCTCTCGTAGAAAAGAACATGCCATTTCTAACACGTCCTTCTGTCGGAGAGCTTCCTTCAGCCTTATAGACAACAAACTCAGAGTAGGTCTAACCACCTCCCGAGCAGGTTAGACCCACGGCGTATGTTGCCGCAGCAACTAACTCTCGGTTGCGCTGAACCTGCTACCTGAAACGGAAAATCCAGAGTTTGCACTAACTCAGAGCGAACAAACTCGGGGTTGCCTCAAAACCAGCTACCTGAAACAGGCCTCTGGTCCGACCAGGTTTGATTCAGAGCATATGTTGCTATAGCAACTAACATACCGTGATCCTTTTGGAACGGAAAACCTAGGGTTACCGAAAACCCTGGGTTAACTTACCCGGTTATGTGATAAAACCGGCTTTGTGGAACACCCCACAGATCCCTACGAGTTGGCTCCCTCGTCTTGGATCAATGACGACCCGGAGAGTCTTCCGTCTGTTTGTTATCCTGACATCGTCAACTACCTGGTTTTCTCGCCAAGCCCATACACAGCGGAAGACCTTAAAGCGTACAAAAGTTTGGAGGCCTATAACCAGATGGTGTGTGGATGGGTGAGGGAGATTCAATACCAAGTCATCGACGACAGATGTGTTGCGAAGGCCAAAGTAAGTAATGCAATAATGTCTTTAATCAACCTAACCATAACTGTATGATATCATTGCAATACCCAAGGTGTAGCCAGGTGATTCTCAACCGTTTTTCATTTCAAGGACCCCCAGTTTGATATGCAGACCACAGTCTAGATTGCTATGTACACAGTACACTATCTGTCGCGATTGCTCTATGATTTGCTCCCCAGACATTGGTTCTTAGACAGGTGAGGGGCGTGGCGAGCTGAGCGGGGCACCGCAACGTGGGACACCTGGACTTCATCAACTAATCACACGCCTTCTTAAGCCTGGCGGGGACTTCTCGTCGGCGCCAGATTATTCCGTCTCATTCGGTATTTTGGCTGACGTGTATACATTGATTCCCTAACCTAATCCTTTGATTCCTAACGTCGTGTTATCCTTTCATTCGTTCCTCGCCAGTGGATGATCCCCGGACTGCAACACTCTCCGGTGCCTCCGCCAGCTACGCCCACCCGCTCCTGTCTTCGCCTTGCACGCTGGTTATCTCTTGAGTTATTCTTTACTGACAATAAACCGTGGATTGTCCGCACTGACTCTGTCTCTGCATCCTGGGTCCTAGCCAACCTTTCGCCAACCGTAACACTATCAACTTTATTTATAGTGCATTTATCACTATCAGAGTTTATAACCTCCGGGGGCCTGTGTGGCCACATTGTGAACAAGTGATGCAGATAAGCCTAACTGTTATTCATTTTTTTAAAGTGAAACGGTGAGAAACTATTTTGTTATTCTTACTTATTTGGTTGTCATGTCTTTTATTCAGGTTCTCCATTCTCAATCAATCCGAGAAACACCCCTGGAACCCTGGATAATCGCTGAGAAGTCTGGTCGGATACTTGGAGCCCACTGCACGTGTATGGCTGGCCTCGGAGAGACGTGCACACATGTTGCTGCATTATTGTTTCTCATAGAAGAAACAGTGAAGTTGAGGGACTCAAAGAAAGTGACGCAAGAGAAGGCGTATTGGCTGTTACCTACTGCACTGTCTAAGGTGGAATACAGGGAATGCCGGAAGATTGACTTCACTGTAACCAAGAGGTCTCAAGTAAAAGAGCTGGCAGGATGAAATGTGCTGCTCTTGGACAGCCACTTGAGGACCCAAGTGATACTTCCACTTCTTCTACTGTTACAGTTGGGAAACCGCAACAGCCAACCAGTGATGAACTGTCATCATTATTCAGTGCTCTTAGCGCGACTGGATCAAAGTCTGCTATTTTGTCCCTGATTGAGCCTTACTCTGACAGTTTTGTTCCAAAATCAATTGGAGAAAATTTACCTCTTGTGTTGACGGAATTGCGAAAAGACGAAGCAGTTCACATGGACTATAGTGAGCTATTGTCCACATGCAAAGATGTTGAAATTTCTGTTTCAGAGGAGCAAGCAAAGGCAGTTGAGGCCGCTACAAGGGATCAAGCTTCCTCTAAACTGTGGTTTAGATTTCGCGCTGGTCGAATCACAGCATCTAAAATGAAAACTGCATGTTGCACTGATCCAAAACAGCCAGCTCAGAGCTTAATCAAAAGTGTATGCTATACTGAGTCATACAGATTCACATCAAAAGCCACTACCTGGGGATGTAATCATGAGAAATTTGCACGTGATATGTTTATAGATGTACATAAGGAATCTCATGAAAATGTTAAAGTACACGACACAGGTTTTTTCATAAATCCAAGTGTGCCATTCTTGGGTGCTTCTCCCGATGGCCTTGTTTCTTGTGATTGTTGTGGTGTCAGTGTAATTGAAGTGAAATGTCCATTCTGTGTGAAAAGTGACATGTTGGACAGTGTATCCTATTTGGAGAAGGACAGTGAAGGGAAACTGACACTTAACCGAAACCACCAGTGTTTCTACCAGGTGCAAACTCAACTTGGGGTGTGCAAACTGGAATCTGCCTATTTAGTTGTTTGGACAGAAAAGGATTTGCATGTTGAGTGCATTTTATTTGATGAAGAGTTTTGGGACACAATATGCCAGAAAAGCAAGAATATTTTTGACACAGCCATTATGCCAGAGTTAGTTGGCAAGTTTTACACAAGGCTTTCATCTACCATGGCCAATGTGTCCTCGCAACCTGGAGTATCTACCTCGGCTGAATCACATGGCTCTGATTGTGCTGCAAGTGCCAGTGGCCAAGAAGAAACCTGGTGTTTCTGTGGCCAGGTTGAGTTTGGAAAGATGATTTTGTGTGACAATGCAAAATGTCATATTAAGTGGTTTCACTACTCGTGCATTAATGTCAAGGTTGCACCAAAGGGAAAATGGTATTGCCCAAAGTGCCAAAAGCTACCTAAGTTTGAGCCAAAAAAGGGAAAGAAACCTTTGAAGTAAAAAAACAAAACTGTATTTTTCAGTGGACTGTTGTGAAGTTACGCACTTCAGGCACTTTGTTTCTTTGTTTTAATGTTGGTTAAAACAATATTTAATTTATTTAGAAACGTGTACCTTTTTTGAAACTGTTCTTTAAATATTTTTAGCATTTGATTTCAAGTTGGTGAGATTTTGCAATGCTATACTGACAAAAAAAGTTGTAAAACTCAAATTACATACAAAATTATGTTTGCACTATAGTATACTGTATATACTATAATTTATAGTACTGTATAGTTTATAAGCTATCTGTTCTGATAACTGTGTGGTTTTCCTTTAATAAATCTGTGTTCTGATGATAGTGTTATGTGTTCTCTTCCACAACAATACATTAACAAAAACTGTAAATTAACAACCATTTATAAATAATTTTAGGCTATATAGTCTTTTTATTGACAAAGTGCATATAAAAATATTCTTCAGTCAAAATCAACAATGGATGGGCAAAGGTTCACCAGAGCACAACAGACAAGTCCAATCTTATCAATGGTACAATAACCATCACTATCTTTGCACATCAAGAAATCAATTGGTAATATCCCCCCCAAGATGGTATATTTCTGGCGCACGCTACCAATTACACGCTCAACATGAATCCTGACATGGGCAATTTTTCTTGTGGTTTCTAAGTCAACAGGAGCCAACTGTGACTTTCCACGAGTGAAGGCTGGAATTTTTACATGAGCCATTATACAACCCAAAGTGGCTTGAATATTAAAGCCACGGTCAGCAAGGACAAGATCACCAGGAACTATGTTGTCCAAAAAGCCACAGTTTTCAGTTAGGTATTTGTCACTGACTCTTCCTCCCCATGCATTTGAAATGTAAGACACTGTGCCCTGTGGTGTAATACCAATCAAGAATTTAACTGTGTTATGGTGCTTGTAGGAAGACCATGTTTCTGCTCTGGCTATAAGGTTAGACGGACGTTCTATAAAAACCTCAAAACAGTCAATAATAACAGCACATTTTTTCCCAAAATGTTTCCTGAATTGCATTGGCATAGTTTTTTGTAAATGCTCTCTTTCTGGCCATATGATAAGTGGTTTCATACGAATAAACATGACATCAATGACATCAGTGACTATCCTAGAAGCAGTGGCTATTGATATGTTAAATGCATATGACAGGAAGGTCGTGGAAACATTAAGCCTAAGGCGCATCAGTGTCAGCATCAACTGCTTAAACTTATCAAGTGACTTCTTCACAGGGAGGTGGGGACTAAGGAATGTGAAGAGTACCAACAGTATCTGGTATGTAGGTAGGCCAGTGAAAAATAAAACCTTTTCATCATTATCAACAAATGCACTTTGGTCATAGGTAGTGGACAAATGTGCAACATCAGAGCACAACTGGATGTTTTCAGTTCTAAGATTTTGAAGTTCGCTGGTCATAGCCTCAATTAAATCACCAGTCAATTCACTTTGAGTCTCTGTGCTGCACAAATTGCTGCTGATATAACCACTTGTAGTAGGGTTATCAGTCTCAGAATCATCAGTCTCTGCAGCAACTCCAGCACCAGCAGCAGCATCAGCAGCAGCTTCTCTCAGTCTCTGCTGGGTTCTATTCCCACGACGGCTGTAGCGTGATGATGTCCCAGCTTTTTCAGGAGACCTTTGCTGACCTGTCATTCCGACAGATGGCACCCAATCTGGGTCATCCTTTTGATAAAGGTCAGACCTTTTACCTGGAATACAATGAGAAATACAGCACATTGTAGCTCTACATTTTAAGAACTGTGTTGCTACTGTAGCAGGCTATTAAATATGATCCTAATCAGATATTAAGTCAATAATGCAACATAAAAACATGTCACTTACCTGACAAGAAATGGGCCGAACAAATTCGGACGTTGTCCAGATTTTTGCCACGTAGATCCTGGTTCAGCTTCGCTAACCACAAGCGCCTCCTTTCCTCTGACAACTTTTGGCATTGTTCTCCTTGATTAGTTATAACTTTTGGCAGTCTGTAATACTCCAAATGTTTTTCGCGGTCTGACCGATTGGTACAGCCAAAAACACGGCAATAATTTACCATTTTCCACGAAGATGTTCGGGATCTACTGCGGCGTGCGCTTTATTTACCTTGGCGTGCGGTTTATTTACCTTGCCGAGTACCTCCAACATGGCGACTGCCGGATTGATGACGCGCTGATGACGCGCCGTGAAAACCCTCTAGCCTGAGATTGGCGTTTATCGGATGAAATTGACGGAAAATTAAAAGCAGTGGATCCCCTTATTTGCCTTGTGATTAATAAGGTTATTATCTTTAACGTGAAGTCTCCGATGTAATCCAAAAATTACCCATCGCATTATTTATTATTTAAATTAACCGTTTCTTAAAATTGTTTTTATTTTAAACATAAATCAGAAAATACACAATAAATCCCACAGATTACAACGTTATCATCTTAACTTTTATTAATTACATCACTTCTGCTTAAAAAAATTGCACGGTTTCCCATTCTCTGTGACATCATTTAAAAATCTACAAACATAGAAGCAATCCCTTTGTCAAAAACCTGAGGAATATATATACTTCATACCTCAAACCTAAACCCCCACCATGAACACAAACAGCTTTTGAGACACAGTATACCAATAGTTTAGTTTCAAATAACCACCAGTAATGAAAAACTTCGCAAAAATCGAACGCCAACCAACAGCAAGGACCAACCAACAGCAAGAGTTGGTATATCTTAGAGTCACTCTGGGTAGATCACAACAAACAATTATAACGTATTAAAGAGATACACCACAATGCAGCATTCAGCACAACTGGCTCCAAATTAGTTTGTTCTCTAAAAAACATGATTATTTGGCCTCAGCATCTGGACCGAATAAGCATAATGAGAGTGGATATGGGGGACTTGGGACTTGTGGGGAGTGTGAGCGTGTGCGTGTTATCCTTTTACAAGCCACCTGACCAACATATTGTCAAAGCACTTACAGTTGATCACTTAACTTGATGACCACCGACTCTAACCAGCTCAACACAACGATGGTTGCATACTAGTGACCAGGTTAGGACAACAACAGTTGGATTGATGCTCCAGTCACCATCCACCACACCAGTAGTCACAAATTACCACATTCAGAGTTTGACAACCCAACAACACTTTGTGTTCTTTATTTTTGCTGTTAATTTCATCGTGTGTAAATAAACTAACATGAACACCCTCTAACTCCAGCCGTCTCCAGAGGTTGAAAATAGTTTCTCTTTAGAAATGTCAGCTTTAAAAATGAATGCGCTGAAGACAGCAAACTGTGGTGTTTAGTTTTTTAACTGGAGAGGCCAGAAGAGGCCAATGTATAAAAATGTTTACTAAAACGACATTCAGAACTGATAACGCTCAACTATCCATTAGAAATACAATATAATTATCCTGCAACGTTATCCACAGTGAACCACATATTTTCCCATAATGTATCCAGGATTTCGTACAATTTCCAGAATTCTGGAGAAACGCATTTTCGGCAAGTTGAAATTTACAGCAATAATTATTTTGTGTAAAAAAAAGAATCACATTATATGACGTTCCTTTTTCTGGTACTTTGATAAAACAGCCATGGAGTTGTAGGACTACACTATCTGAATGTGAGCCTTTAAGTAATTTCCTTTAAGCATTTGCTGGTGAGTTCTCTCAGACAGGACTTCATAATAATGAAAAGAGAAAGAGTGACATGGAATCTGCCATGGTTAGAACTTTATAGCTTTCTGAATAAATAAAAAAAACATAACCACTGTTCAATAAAAATATATCCAATAACAATAATCTGGTCATAAGAAAATAATAGACTAGAAAATTCATCTTGGCAACCAATTGCTTTCATATAAAAAGGATATGCTACAGAATAACAAAACATGAGTCAGGTTTAAGAATCAAATAAGTGGGACATGTTATCGTGAACTACGTTTCTTATGTGTATTACTTATAGTTAACACTCAGATAAAGGAACATAATACTAGGGCTTTTACTCAGGTCATGGTAGTCCAGCCCTGTGGTAATTCTGTGTGGCCTCTAAAAAGCATAAACAAAAATATGCCATCGAATAAAAATGGCAGTTTCTACGATTAATTGGGATCTAACCTTTGAGTAATTTCAAACCTGCTGGTTTGAAATTACTCAAAAAGTGGATTATAAATGTTATTGTTTAATACAACTTATTTACTTCATCTAAACTTAAAAAGAGTAATCAACGGCACAGATTGAAGCTCAAGGGTTCCAGAAAAAGGTTTAATATAAAGTGGTTTGACGTGTGGTTTGTCAGTAACCATTGGCCAACAGCATTGGAACACCACTCAGAAGTGCACCACAGAGTATCATTTCAAAGTAAAGGTCCCTTAAGCTTTTCTTGTGCAACTATGACATGGTCACAGTGAACACAATATAAAAAATCCCATCTATATATGTAACAAAACCTGTAAAACAAAACCACACATGTCAACTTCTACTAAATAGTACGACAAAGTTATTCTGGTAGAAAAGCCACATTTGGAATGAGGCAGGTTTCGTGAATCTCAAAGCACTCGCGCACACACAAACACACAGACACTTTATCCATGCCAGAGTCTCGATTTGTTCGCCAGAACTATCCACTGAACCGAGTTCTGCTCCAGAACTGTAATCTGAACAGAGATTTTTTTCCCCAGAACTTCACATTCAGGCAGCAACTCTCACGCTCAGGTACAGCGTTCTTCCGACAGCCACAAAGGAGGGTACTGTCGCTCAACCATTAGCCCACGTTGACATCTTATCTTTACTGCGAGGACGTGGCCTCAGTACTCCAGCAGTTCCCCTCTCAGAGAGGGGGGGGCTGTATCTCCACCAGGAGGAGATGGAGTGCACTGGTTGACATGCTGTCTCTATACTGGGAGCCCATGTTCCCAGTAAGGACCTCTGGGGAATGGAAGGCAGGCTGTGGACTGAATGCAGCACTTGGATGGAGGAGTGGGGAAGCGGGAAGGCACTGTAGTTGCTATGACGGTTAGCGTGACGAGGGCAGACGTGCCAGCGGGGAGTGCCGGCGTGACGCGGCACCAGGCAGGAAACCAATCAGCGTCTTCAGGACTTCGGACGATAGCCCATCCGACTTCCTGTACTGATGAAGACACACCTCCCATAGACCTGCTTGTGTAATTACACGTCAGCTGAAGGGGATGGATGGATCCAGAGGAAGAGCCAGCCGTGGTGGCAGGCGCCCTCCCAGCACTGAGGGACATCTACAGAGCAACGCAGCAGAGTGAGGGGGAACAGTCTTAACCAGGAGTGGATGGGACGGATAAAGTTCATCTGCCACCAGCTTGAGTCCTGAAGGAAGAGAGAGCCGAGATGCCATTAGGCCCTAGCTACCAGTACAACAGAGTCCTGCCTCTAGCTACCAGTACAACAGAGTCCTGCCTCTAGCTACCAGTACAACAGAGTCCTGCCTCTACCTACCAGTACAACAGAGTCCTGCCTCTACCTACCAGTACAACAGAGTCCAGGCCCTAGCTACCAGTACAACAGAGTCCAGGCTCTAGCTACCAGTACAACAGAGTCCTGCCTCTAGCTACCAGTACAACAGAGTCCAGGCCCTAGCTACCAGTACAACAGAGTCCAGGCCCTAGCTACCAGTACAACAGAGTCCAGGCTCTAGTTACCAGTACAACAGAGTCCTGCCTCTAGCTACCAGTACAACAGAGTCCAGGCCCTAGCTACCAGTACAAATGGGTCCAGGCCCTAGCTACCAGTACAACAGAGTCCTGCCTCTAGCTACCAGTACAACAGAGTCCTGCCTCCTACCAGTACAACAGAGTCCAGGCCCCAGCTACCGCCTATGAAGGAGAACACTCACCAACAGACCGGTTTGTAGAGACCTGCCCGGGCGCAGCCTTGGTGTCAGGGCTGCTCCGCCCGTATCAAACCATCAGACCGAGGGAGAGGGTGGAGTCAACAGAGCTCCCTCTGCTTTATTCAACTCCACGACGATACAGGAGATGTTTGATAAATATACTTGGCCTCCAGACAACTACAGTATGGTCTCAAGAACCCTTAGTGTAAGAGCTGCGCCGTCTGTTCAGATTGAATGGACGGACAGAAACGCCAACGCAGCACTAATGTCGTAGACCACCAGACTCAACATCCCCCACTATAAACTAAATCAATAAACTAAAACACAAAAAAAAGCCACAAAACACCAGCGACGTTAGCAGTGCCACCCTGTAGTCTGCTCCTCACACGTACACGTATGTACTTGTTAATGGCCCCGATACCATTTGTCAACCTAGAGCCCACCTAAACATACACAGAGTAAGGCAAAGGGTCTAGATCCATCAGGGCTTCAGTACTGGTCCCCATCACTCCCAGGTCGTTCTCCCAGCATGTTGGTAATCATTGGTTACCATGGCAGCTCCTGGTACTGAACTGGGAGCTTCCTAAACCATGTACGAGCAATAGCTCTGCTCCCATGGCAACCAGATAACCCCTCCTTCCTGTGGGGGCGTCTAATTGGATGTTTGCTCCATGATGGGTTTTATTTAGGCATCCAGTCGGGTTGGGATGAGTTGAAGTGAAATTATTGAGATGATCCAGTTAGTGTTCTGCAAGGTTGAGATAAGGTCGTCAAGGGAACGTATTCCAGGTAGTTCACTGACCAGGCCCACTAGGCAGTGAGACAGTTAGTGGCCTCACTGAGGCAGTGAGACAGGTAGTGGCCTCACTGAGGCAGTGAGACAGGTAGTGGCCTCACTGAGGCAGTGAGACAGGTAGTGGCCTCACTGAGGCAGTGAGACAGGTAGTGGCCTCACTGAGGCAGTGAGAGAGTCTGTGTGTTTGGAGTGAGGGACCGATACCGTCTGACTGCCGTCAGAGGAGACAGGATACGGCCAGCGGGACCAGCGCTGCGGACAGGAAGTAGGTCAATCTGTAGAGATGGAGCGGAGAGAAGGTCACCATGGCAACGCAGAGGGGCAGGGGGAGGTGGCAAACCACGCGGAGGAGTTTGCTGGAACAAAAGATTGGGACCAATCAAAAAACAGTGGCCAACTTTCTGTTTCCAAAAATAGTACCAAAGCAATCCCCAGATAATTGCCAACTACATCAAGAACAAGCTTACAGACATAGCCATCTTTACTCTAGTTACGTAGTTATCTCTCTGCAATTAGACAGCGATATGGTCGGGGGACTAGACTTTAATCAACTCAGTTTACTATTAAGAGAGAGCAAGAGAAATAATGAATAATGATACAACAAATAAACATATCAGCTGCAGTGAATGAGCTGGACGACTGCAGCCAGCAGAGAGAGAGAGAGAGAGAGAGAGAGCGAGAGCGAGAGCGAGAGAGGTCTCTACCTGTGGCTCAGTGCATGACAGCTGCAGTCGATGAGCAGGACCATGGCAGCGAGCAGAGGCAGAGTGTGCGGCCAGAGTGAGTCTGGGTCCAGCCGGGGAGAGTACCTGTCATAGACAGAGAGGAGTGGTAACCTAGCAACAGGTCTGTTTATAGAGAGAGAGGACTGGTAACCTAGCAACAGGTCTGTTCATATAGAGAGAGGACTGTTACCTAGCAACCGGTCTGTTAATAGAGAGAGGACTGGTAACCTAGCAACAGGTCTGTTCATATAGAGAGAGGACTAGTAACCTTGGAACAGGTCTGTTCATAGAGAGAAAGGACTGGTAACCTAGCAACAAGTCTGTTCATAGAGAGAAAGGACTGGTAACCTAGCAACAAGTCTGTTCATATAGAGCGAGGACTAGTAACCTAGCAACAGGTCTGTTCATAGAGAGAAAGGACTGGTAACCTAGCAACAAGTCTGTTCATAGAGAGAAAGGACTGGTAACCTAGTAACTAGTCTGTTCATAGAGAGAAAGGACTGGTAACCTAGCAACTAGTCTGTTCATATATGGCGAGAGGACTGGTAACCTAGCAATTGTTGCTATAAAATTACGTTGTTTCGGCTATAAAATTAAAGATGGCGTAGTTGATGAATTCAGTTTGAAACAGGGCAGTATTAGTTAGTAGTAAGATGGCTTTTGAGAGCATCATGGTGTGGTTAAGATCAAGGCAAGGATTTTAGGGACAACAACAACATTATAATTATGCAGAGCATCATTAGAAAGGGTCAACAACAACAGCAGCAGCCGGCGGCCTCTAGTACCTCAGGTTGCGGGCCCAGTGGAGCAGCGAGGGCGCGCTGAGCATGATGGCTAATGTGAAGAGGGCAGACAGGGAGAGGTGGAGCTGGAGGTCGCTCTTCACCTGGTGCAGGAGGCCCTCCGACAGCAGCGCCCCCCCGCCGTTCCTCTGTCTGTAGACCCCCGGGGGGGCCGCCCCCGTCCCCGCACCGTTGTCCTCCCCCCCGTTGTTCTTCTCTGGCGCCTGCGGGCGGCAGCGTTGGACATTCAGTGAGTTTTTTTTAAAGAAAACCACCATATTTTTGCGTTGCTTTATGATAGAGGGAGATAGACGTGAAGGTATGGGAGACGCAGGGGAGGACATGCAGGGGAGGACCACGGGCAGGGAGCGGAACCCAGCCTGCTGCCATCAGGACCAAGCCTCAACGGCCCCATGACGTGCCCTCGGGTGTAGTCCACCGGGGGGGCTGGCACTATCCAGCACACGTCTGGGTGGACACGCCCACTTGTGATGTCACGGGGGGGCAGCTAATCACAACACACCTGGTGGCATGTCATGGGACCTTTAATGGTACGCGCTCTACTCAATATTAAACGGTAAACATAGCAAGGGCCTCACCAGGGCAGAGGCTTCACTGCCTGCGTGATACATGCCCCCATGCCCCCCCCCCCCCACCTGCCCATTACTATTCTGTGTGTTGATATCCTGTGAGTTCATAACAGCTCTCGTTGATCTCACCAGATTCAGCATGTGACTCAGAGAGCGTTCAGCCATCTGTAGACGGACGACCTGGACACACGGGGAGACATCATTACACAGTGACACACACACACACACAAGTCAGTCTGCAGAGTTCTGTCCTCCCACTCACCCTGTAGAGGTGAATCAGGAAGGCACTGAAGATTGCAACGGCCCCACAGGAAGTCCCGCCCACTATGCTGAGGACCAGGAGGAGGAGGGCCTGCCTCCGCCGGCCCAGAGTCCCACAGTCCGGGGCCACCGACGGTCTGGGAGACCCAGGGAGCATACATTAGATGGGTCAGATTCCAGCGGTTACAAGTGTATTCCTCAAACAAGACAGTTCAAAGGCGTTCATGAATTCAATTTCCTAAATCAGATTTTAATTTGCAAGAATGTCCAGAATGTACCGTACCCCTTCGTTTTAACATCAAGCTATGATTCCAGTTCCCTTGACAACCTCTCCAGTATGACTCATATTACTGAGCATGTGTTTTGAGGCGTCAGGGTAGCTCACTTCACATTTGAAAAAAAAAAAAAAAAAAAGTTTTTTTTTTTTTTTTTAATCAAATAATTGCGTTAATCGCGCGATAAAAAAATTAACGCCGTTAAATTTGGTTTGCGTTAACGCCGTTAATAACGCGTTTAACTGACAGCTCTAATTATAATCCCATGCAGAAAACATAAAGAAATATGAGCAAAGAGGCCTCCCAGTGTGACCCCCCCCACCTGGTCAGAGGAGCCGCGGCCAGGGAGAGGAGGGCCAGGGAGAGACGCAGCAGGGCGCTGCCCCAGAACGCCAGCGTGGCCCCCAGGAGGTACAGCAGGGGCCCGAGGAGGTGGGGCCACTCGTCCACGGGCCCCCCCTCCAGGGTGGAGTGGTCGGGGGCGGTGGGGGGCAGGGCGTCCATGGCGGGGAGGCCCAGCGCCGACCAGGCCTCCTGGAACTGGCTGCACCTACGGAGGGGGAGGGGGGAGGTTACAACCATGAGCAGAACCAGAGAACCAGGACCAGAGACCCCCAGATGGACTGGAGCAGAACCAGGACCAGAGACCCCCAGATGGACTGGAGCAGAACCAGAGAACCAGGACCAGAGACCCCCAGATGGTAGGGTCCCGGATTAGGGGGCAATAAGGAAACACAGCAACCTTAAAGATCCCATATCATGCTTTTCTACAATTGCATTTGGGGTACTACAAGAATAGGGTTCGATGCGTGCATGTTAGAAATACCCCTTATTATTCACACACTGTTCATTTATGCAAAACCATTTTCAGCGTCTTTCAAAAGCGGATTTGTATCATGTTGCTGAAAGGCCCCCCTCCCGAGGGGCCCAGTCTGATGTTATTGGTCAGCAGCACGCCCCCTCTGTTGTGATTGGCCTGCGCGTGCGTCGGCAAGTTCAAGTAGTGAACATTGCGGGTAGACAGGAGGCGGGACTTCTGCACCTCAGCACCGCCCAAAGTTTGAGCACCAACAAGCTGTTTCACGCACTTATTGAGGGGTGTTCTCGGTGGGCTCCAATACCCCCCCTGGTGAAACTCAGATTTTTTCAAGTTGAGCAGACATAAAACATGTATTCATACGTCATATAACAGACTGAAGCAAAGGGAATAGTCGAAAAAGCACCACCCCTTTAAGAAGGATTCATCATTGCAGTGTTTGAAATGTGCCATTTTGTGACATCCTTGTTTGTCATGTTGAACTGTGGTTAGCAGTACAGTGTGTATCTTTGGTTAAATTTGAGGAAGTATTAAGAGGAAGATTCCCACACGCGCGTGTGTGTGTGTGCTCGGTTGAGGTCCCCTCAGCGGCCGACGGAGGGCTAACCGGCATCACGTGTGCGTGTTTCATTTGTGTGTGTGCACACACACACACACACACACACACACACACACACACACACACACACACACACACACACACACACACACACACACACACACACACACACACACACACACACACACACACACACACAATGAGATTAGCAAATAATAAACTAAATCCATTCCATCATGATGGAAAGGAAGGAAAGGGGTTGCCGTCATGATTCTTTTCTATTGCTCACAGACAGGTGACGCCACACCTCCCTGCACAGGGCAGTCAGGGTGAGGCGTCTCGCTCAGGGACACCTGTGGTCCATATGTGGCAGTCGAATGAATAGTGAAGAATAGTGTGAACGTCCATCATCATCATCATCATCGCCGGGGGGAAGGCTGTGCGGTTGTAGGGCAGTAGGGTCGCGGCTGTGTGATAGACTCGTACCCCAGCAGCAGGTGCAGGAGGTAGACGGGGAGGCCCACTTTGTGAGGCTGCAGGCCCCAGCCCACGGCCTGGCTGGCCTCCAGAGGCTTCCCGGTCCTGGCGATGGACCACAGCTGCCCCCCGCAGGCCAGCAGGAGCGTTACGGCCATGTACACGGGCAGCTGGGGCCCGCAGAACCGCAGGACCTGGAGGGGCAGAGCACAGGGAGGCTGGAGGAGTCCTCAAACAGAACGAGCTAACAGCGCTCAAATCACTGTGTGTTGGAACGCAGCCACGACTTAATGCCCAGACAAGTCCTTCACAATGAAACGACGGCTTTAGGAATCAAATACCCACCAGTTGGCAGGTATACACATATGACACAATCACCTATTGTTAAAATTGTTTCCCTGATTGGGAAAAAAGCATCTTGATATTTGGAGTACAAAATACAGCTAATACAAACACTGATTCATCACTTCATTAGTATTTTTTCAACATAACGTCCTAAGAAACGTCCATTTCTCTAAACCCCTGCCACACCTCTCAGTGATGGCTCATGGGAAATGCAGACTTTTATCTGAAAACCTCTTGATACAGGACTGTATCTTACCTGTCCCATAACCCTCGGGAAAGAGGTCCTCACCAGCACCTACAGAGATAATAAGAAAACACTGATCAGTTAAACTGATGTTGTTGCATCCCAACAACTTAAAGGGCGGATATCATACCACCAGATGTGAGTGTTATTAGCCGTTACAAGCCGTTTGAAAATCGACCTTTTCCTGTGTTTCTGTGACATCACAAGTGGGCGTGTCCACCGAGATGTACTATGGATGGATCAGCAACGTTTGCTTCAGTCCACTGGGTAGGCCGGTGGACTGATCCATTCAGCATATATCTAGGTGGACACGCCCACTTGTGATTTAAACAAGACTGCTAAGTCTGTGTGAATCTCAAAACAGACAAACAAGAGCATATGATTCACTGGGGTTTGCATTTAATTAAAAATATTTTTAATGGTAAACATTGGTCACTTGTCAGCTTCATCAGCTTATTCCATTTCAAAGAAAATAATCTATGTTCCTCTTTCAAGCATGAATAAAGACACCAAGTCCCTCCGTCAACTGTGAGATCAAAATTCTTGCATAAAATAAATATTTAAAATAAAATAAGTAACTTATTAAAATAAATATTAAATAAATAGATAAATAAGACACTAAGTCCCGTCTGCTGCTCGCGCCCCCCCCCCCCCCCCCCCCTCATAGTGAGTCTCATAGTATTAAAACATGTTGTACTTGTTGATTAGCTCACGTTGTTATGGCAATGAATACGCCCTCAGCTGATAAAATAATGCCAGCGTTTTTTTTCAACTGAAAATTAGCACCCATGTCAACTTTTTCTGCTCCTTGCACCTTATCATGCTACGCAGCATTACAAACCTACAAACCCCAGCCGACAAAAACATGAAGCAATTCAAGAAGAGGCATAGATAGAATCGCCTTGTGGTCAACTGTCATTTAAAAGTCATCTGACAGATTATGTCAAGGTTTTAAAATGATTTTTATTATTATTAGCTGGTCATGTTATAACACAGCTGGAAATCGTGGATTAGACTAGCAAGCCTTTTTGACAGACAAAACAGCAGAAAATATGTTAAGTGTGCTCGTGCTGCCTTTTTGGTTTTGTCAAACAGGAGACGCCCACCCACCAATCAGAGGTTAGAGATTCCTGCAGGAGGGTTGCACTCGATTTCACTAGCCCATTTGTGCCTGTTCATTACAGCATCTATTCTCTCATTGCTTTTGTAAAAAAGGTAGAATATTAGATTTGAGGACGAAATGATAGGGTGGGCTAAGGCAAGTTTTGGGTGGGCTTGAGCCCACCCAAAAAAGGTCTTGCTTCGCCACTGATGTCCCCTGATGTTTAATATACTGAATCCCATTCCCATAACCTAGTCCTAGTGGCTGGTATTGATGGGAGCTGAGCCTTACCTTGTACTGGCAGTTTGGGGCGGTGTGCAGCTGAAGCAGAGCTGAGGAGGTGTTGCCCGGGCGACTGGTGTGGAGCATCCCCGAGATCTCAGTCACAGAAGGAACACTGGTGGAGGGAACGTAATCAGACACTACCTTAGGAGGGCCATCATAGTGGGCTGGTTTATGAGGCCCATCATAGTGGGCTGGTTTATCAGGCCCATCATAGTGGGCTGGTTTATGAGACCCATCATAGTGGGCTGGTTTATGAGGCCCATCATAGTGGGCTGGTTTATGAGGGCCATCATAGTGGGCCAACGTATGAGACCCATCATAGTGGGCTGGTTTATGAGGCCCATCATAATGGGCTGGTTTATCAGGCCCATCATAATGGGCTGGTTTATCAGGCACATCATAATGGGCTGGTTTATGAGGCCCATCATAGTGGGCCAACGTATGAGACCCATCATTGTGGGCTGGTTTATGAGGCCCATCATAGTGGGCTGGATTATGAGGCCCATCACAGTGGGCTGGTTTATGAGGGCTATCATAGTGGGCTGGTTTATGAGGCCCATCACAGTGGGTTGGTTTATGAGGGCTATCATAGTGGGCTGGTTTATGAGGCCCATCACAGTGGGCTGGTTTATGAGGGCTATCATAATGCAGCCGTATAAGGGCCATGATCGTGGGCTGGCTCACGAGGGCCCGGTTTTGTCCACTAGAACCTGTACATAAATGGTACACTCTTTTTTAAGAACACACACACACACACACACACACACACACACACACACACACACACACACACACACACACACACACACACACACACACACACACACACACACACACACACACACACACACACACACACTTGCCTGGCAGTGGTTAAGAAGTCCTCTCTGAACCATGGCACCTTCATCCGGTACACGTTGGCCATTCTATCTGCAGAGCAACGTAATAAAATCCACATTCGCACCCGAGATTTATCTATACTTGTACCCATGTTAACATTCACAAGATCCAAAGCTCCAACCATCTTACCCTTTTGTACTTTGCAGTGGCTTGTGACCGTAATTCTGAAAGACTGGTAGACCTACGACACAAAGAGAGAAGTCAAACTGTGAAGTCCCAGGTGGGGAATGCTCTGCGTGTCCCGAGCGTCCCACACCTGGTGGAAGTGCTCCAGCTCCACGGTGTGCAGGAGTCCCGAGGAGTTCACCGTCACGTCACTGGAGGTCAACCCTGGACGAGCACACGTTCGTAAACACTTTAGTTCAAGGGTTAAACACAGCAACTTAAGGAGCTCTAGGTACGATTTAAGACTTATTATTATTCATCCACCGTTTCTGCTCTCTCTCTTTACAACTCTCCAAACCGTTCCTCCTGCAGCGTAACCAGAACAATAACCCTGAGTGACGTACCGAAGGAGAGGACGTGCGGCACGGAGACGGACACGGTCTGGGCCTCCTGTCTCTGCCACTCGCACTCCACCGTGAACTGGAAGACAAACACACAACCCAACGGCCACGTCAACGCTTACTGAAACAAAACTCACGTTGGACTGCTGTCCCATCGCTGAGATGAACCGTCTCAACTCCAGCCATACTGAATGTGTACTTGTGTTCCCAAGGCTACGCACCACACACATATTGTCAGAACTCACAGCACTTGGCTGCCGTTAGCGTCCTCACCTGCTTGCCATTGAGGTTTGAGGCGGCGACCACCAGGTGAGAGACAGAAGACAGGTCGCTGAGGCTCAGGACGAGCACCTGTGTGGGCCAATCAGGACACAGCACGGTCAGACAGGAAGGTAATATGATATGATAGACTCAGATAGATCTGTGTCAACTTGTATCAGCACACCATGCCGTTGAGTGATGCCAAGTAGCTTCAGTTGTGCTAACTATCAACCAGCATAAGGAGGAAATGACCTTATATGGAGGTAGGAGTTCTGTTCCACGGGACAGGTCCACCGCACGAACACTGTTCAGAGAGACAGAGAAAATAACATTATTTAAAAATAATATATTAATCAACTTAGTTAAATGATTGGATTGACCCCACAATGCACCACAAAACCAAGTAAATAAAATATTGCTCCGTGTGTCCATGACATTCAAGCTGCAGCTAAAACTGGATCGGTGAAATGAGGAACATAATGTCATGATGACAATGTCCACAACAGTCCTGATCTGACAGGCTCATCTGGTTTTATATGCTAGAGTCATCATGAGTCAGTAAACAGAGTCCTCTTACCACATGGAGCCAGTCTTCTGGACACATCCATACACCCAGCTGGACATCTCCTACACAGCCACGCATGCACACACACACACAAGGCACACACTATATCAACTAACCACGTTTCACATCATCAACAATGGCATATCCCTTGCAGTTAAGGGCACGTAAAACGACCTTGATTACCTTATCCTACAAATTGAGGCATGAACTGTATATTTCATGCCTGTATATAGTGTTTGTGTATGTCTATGTGTTTGCATATGCATGTGTGTGTGTTTAGGTATGCGTATATATGTGTATATGCATCACCCATCTTGATGTTGGTTCTGTTTGTCTTGTTTTTGTCCCTATTTTTAACTATAAGCGTCTACTTATGCATTAGCACTTTGTATTTATTGTATTTATTGCATTGTTATTTTATCCTGTGTCCTTCCACTGCTGCTGGGCTGTTCTGCAACAAAAAAAATTCTCCGACGGGGGATTACTAAAGTTGTATCTTATCTTATCTTATTTAACCTCATCACAGGCCACACCGAACCAGTCCCAATGAAAGAGCCTCACCATGTTGTTGCTGCGACAGTAGAAGTGGCTGTAAGCCTTCCTGCGACTGGACAGGGCAAACAGGAAGTACTTTGCCTGACCTTCCTGTTGGCGTCACATCCCCACCGGAGACAAATCAAACAAACACGTCTTCATTATGAATCCAAACATCTGGTAGTGTGCTGTTTGAAACAAACCTTGCATCCACAATGCATAGAACAAACTTACAAATTAGATTCACAAAACGTAGATTCATGAAAACAACAAATAATAGTCAAAGGGGTTTGGGTTTAGTAGCACTTTTAAGAGGATACATTTCATGCTAAAACCAACCCTTTTCTACAGCTGAATAGATAATATACCCGTTCCCGGGTCGACTCTACCTTGGGGGCGCTGTACGCCAGACGCAGTGCATTCACTTCATTCCACGCCTCAGGAGAATCTGCAGTAGGTAAACTAATTAAATGACAGACTGTAGATTTGCCTTTGAATTCAATTCCCATTAAGAATGTGACGGGTTTTCTGTTTGCCTTGAAATGAAAATAACTGCATTCCTGCCCCTCTTCTCCCCCCTCCCCCTGGAGGGGGGGGGGGGGGGGGGTACCGTGTGTGAAGTGTGTACCTGGCAGGGGGAGGGGGGCCTCCGGGGTCTCATCCAGCATCCTGACGGGGTGTCTGATGAAGTGGTGGTGCAGCACCTCCATCCTCCTCACCACACTGTCTGTGAACTGAGCACCGCACACCCATTGGTCAGCTGCTCCATGGGAGGAGCTTAGAGATCAAGGAGGGTATAGGGGCAACCCAGTCTCACGGAAATACGTGACATGTCATTTAAACTATTAATTCGTGATCTGGGACACTTAATTTGAATTTTTTCGTGCCAAAAGCACACATTTCTAACAATATGACAGCTTTTGGCCACCCGTTTCTACTTTCACCTTTGATTCTGGGAAATTGTGACAATTCACGTATATATTAAATGCAGGTGCACTACTCTGTAGGCAAACCTCGAAGGATAAAAAGGTATCTGCTTCATCTCTACTTTTTCGAATGAGTTTGAAATTTGTGCTTTTGGCACGAAAAAATTGAAATTACGTGTCCCAGATCACGAATGAATAGACTAAATGACGTGACGTGACAGTGTCACATATTTCCGTGAGACTGGGTTGATAGTGGAGTAGGAGGATAGGGTGGCAGTCAGGGGGTCTCACTCCCAGCTGAAGGTTCAGGGGTTGAGCCATTCATCCACCCCAGTCTACCTGTAGGGCAGATCCTCTCCCCCCGACCTGCTCATTGACACCTTTCGTCTAAAATGCAAGTGCATTTTAGATGAAAGGTGTCAAATAGTACATGGTACTAATTAAAGCGTTTTAGGTGAATAGTACAAACCCGAGCTGGTGTTGGACGGTTTTTTGTCTTGTTATTTCAATAATAACAATAATTCAGTCAGAGGCCCTTTGGCAGTAAATTTATCCAATTGCACTGCGATACTGAAAGCATTTACAACAATTCAGTTAGGGCAATCTAATCTCAATCCATAGATGTCTGCATATAAACCTCACAAAGACTTGAATGCAGAATCTGTAAGCTACGGGACAGGATTTTAATATCGGAAGCATTCGGTTCTGGTTTGAGTTCCATCAACCAACAAGACTTGAGCAGACTGTGGTTACATGGTAAGGGCAGCTAAACAAACTTGTGCGGAGCAACAATCACCGAACCTATTGGCTACCGTCCGATGATGATTTAGCGTTTTATTAGTTTGATATCAGTTTAAAGAGACTAGCCGAAATTTTGTAGTCGTCCAAAATACGGAAAACAATAACGAATGAGAGAAAGCCTAGACCCGATAAATCCATTATCGGTCTTCACCAGAACCCCAGAACTATGGTCCGTTACCCCCTGGGTAAATCATGGGGGAATGTTCCCTGAGATTTGGGGCAGTAAGACATAGCTGAGCGTGACTGCAGGTATCAACAGGGAGGTAGGTAAGGAGGAGGGTACTCCTGACCCATGACCCCGCTCCTCATCCTCACCTGGTTGGTCTCGGGGTCGATGAGGTCAAAGAACGCTCGCACTGTGGCCAGGACCAGCTCTTTGCACCTGAACACAGAGCACAGAGAGCGCCTCTGTCAGACACACCAGAAGGAGAGACGGCGTGGTGGGAAGAAGAAGAGCCGTCTTACCAGACGATGGACAGGTGGTCGGTGGACACCCAGGTCCTGGGAACCGCAGTCGCCTGGGGGGGGCACAGAGGAAAAGGTTGCAGATTGGGGAAGAAAGCACGTTTTCTCCCACACTGAGCTCTGCTGGTTTCATTGATTAATTGTAACCGTTAACATCAAACACAGAATAAGAACTTTTAATTCTGAATTGTGGGATTCTGGGATTGCTGCCTCTGCAAAGAGATTTTACTTTTGAGAGCTTGAATTTCAACCTGCATTACAAATGCACCTATTGGCCTCAGATCCTCACCCTAAATCAACACAAAGCTCACCAAGCATCTACTGAAACACATAGCTTAACCATCTGTTAATTAACTTAACCAACAATCTGGTGGACAAACAGAGGGCGGTTCAGATTGATAACCGGAGTCGTACCACCAGAGACAGCTTGTTGGGGTCTCCCGGGGAGCAGGGCAGGGTCGTCAGGCCGGAGCGCACCTGGTAGTCACGGTAACCCCCCCCCACCGACAGCACGGTGACGTTGGCCAGGCTGTCCGCGTGCCTCACCCACCTCTCCCGCACCGCAGAGTAGAAGCCTAAACAAAATAGACACCAATAGAAACAGGGACATACACAATACTAGAGTGAAATGTATTATCTAATATGGGTTGGATTTGAGTTTATGAGGACCATAGTTAGGATGGTCGCACACAAAATAAGTGATCTGGGGTTAGTAGTAGTAAAAAAAAAAGAGTTCTTCAAAGAATGAGTTGGTCTAAACACAACGTTGGGAGGTTCCCTGTTCCACTGTAAGCATCCCTAAGGAGAAGGTGCAGCCCTCCCTCCCTCCACCACCACCATAGCCCCTCCATATGTCCACCCACCCATCTGCATTCCTGCTCTCTACACCTGCCTGCGCACCCATCTGTCTGTCTGCATACCAACCTAGCGGCCTGTCAATCAGGCAGGCTACTGTGGCCCGTGTGAGCATGTGACAGACAGACTGTCGGACAGACAGACAGAACGATAGACACTGAAATCCTCCCCGAGGGGGATTAAGGATACTACAGAAATAATGCAACAAAAAACACAATGGTTATTCGAATAATAGGTGACGTTATGCGACAATAGGATAAGTGACACCTAAATATAACATGTTAAATAAAGAAAAAAACAAAAAAAAAACGAATTGCATTTAAGGATTTACATTTGAGCGCAATTAACGGACCTAGGTAATTGTTAAAGGTAAAAAAAAAACATGACATTGCAAAGAACCTTGCAAAGTCTTTTAAAGTGCAGTCCTAAAGTGCGCGTGGTATCAGGTGGTTACAGCGGTGGACCCCCTACCCAGCAGATGTGTGTCCAGGGCCAGCACTGGGGCCAGGTGGGGGGAGGCCTGGGTGAGGATGAGGCTGACCAGCGGGGGGCTGAAGCGGGGCAGGGTGAAGAGCGCGCGGGCCACCACTCCGCCCATGGAGTGGCCCACCAGGACCACCGAGCGCGGCGGCCGCTCCTGGCCCTGGGGAGACGGGAGCAGGGCGTTATAAGGCAGGGCTTACCTCCAGCCAGGGATTCATTGGTGGAAGTACAGACAAAGTACCTGGTGGATAATACAGTTGAGAAACATGCATGCATTTAACTAAAATGAAACGTATTCAATCCATTTATACATGTCTATGGTCCTGTTTGACGTCTCGTGCTGCCAGTCTATGTGTTGGTTTGTGTTAGCAAAATGTATGCCATTTCCTTGTATGTATGTATGTATGTATGTATGTATGTATGTATGTATGTATGTATGTATGTATGTATGTATGTATGTATGTATGTATGTATGTATGTATGTATGTATGTATGTATGTATGTATGTATGTATGCATGCATGCATGCATGCACGCACAACAGTGTTGGGGAGGATATTTTTAAAATGTATCCAGTGACAGAATACAGAATACATGCCCAAAAATGTAATATGTAACGTATTCCGTTACATCACTCAATATTGTATTCTGAATACTTGGATTACCTCCACATTGAATTGCATATTATAAGTGTAGGAATGCGGCATCAAATCCTGCTTACTAAACAGGCCTATTGTGGTGTGCTCTTCTGTTCAAATGTGTTAGGCCCAAGTCTCCCTGAAAGTGCACTTTATTATGTAAAGATAATAATATGCTTTATTTGGTTGTCTGTCCAAATATCCAACAGACATTCCGTCTCCTCTTGACTCCATGTTGAGCCATGACTCATTTTCACCCGACGGTCCGATAAATATGCTACTAATCAAACAATATTCCCATAATGCGCGCGGCTGAGCGGGTGCCTGTTACGCCCAAAGAGGCACTTTGTAGAACTGGATTGGACCGAGGTGCGTTCGCTTTCACATCTCAAGCAACCGTACCGGGTTTGTTTGGAAGCAAACCGTGACCAGCTGTTCAGGGAGGTCTCGGTCGGCTGATTTAGTTCACATCAAAGTGAGGCGGTTGCATTCACACCAACGCAAACATACCGAACCAAGGGACCAAACCCGTTTAGTGCGCACTAAATGCTGCTGGTGTGAAAGCACGAATAAACTCGTGAAACAGAAGTATCGTCATGTGATCCATTGATTTCAACAATGTAACTGTATTCTAAATACCCACTATTTAAATTGTAACTAACGGAATACAGTTACTTATCATTTGTATTCGGAATACGTAACGCCGGTACATGTATTTCATTACTCCCCAACACTGAACAACATATTATTTTCGAAAGCAGATCTGTGGGACAGAGAATCCAAGATATCTGGTTGTGTCAGTAGCAGAATAGGACATATACACATGGATCGTATTAAACTTGACATATGAGACTGGATATTTCTAGTACTTGTGTTAAATAATAAATAGTATTACAGCCTAATTGATGTATTTCTATAGTTTAAATCATGGAATTTGATTTTGTCATGAGGCCCAACCGATAATTCTTTGAAATGGACTCAATGAGCAGGCCCATAATTAGTGTTCTGGGCGGCACCCGTCTGTCATGTCCGCACAACTCTGTGAAAAGGCTCCATTGGACTTTGCCTGGAACTTGGTGTTGAATAAAATTGTGAAATAGAATCATGGTTTAATTTTGTACGTCCTCAAAAGGCCTTACGACACTGAAGTTAAAGGGCAGAGATCTCTTCCACATGCCCCCAGAGTGGACCGGTCCATCCGCTATGGGGAGTTTCATGGTGGTTTATAGACCGGTCGACCTGCTCAGGGGTGTTCCACTGTGCTTTACGGACCGGTCCACCTGCTCAGGGGTGCATCGTGGTGGTCTACGGACCGGTCCACCTGCTCAGGGGTGTATGGTGGTGGTTTACGGACCGGTCCACCTGCTCGTGGGTGCATCGTGGTGGTCTACAGGGCTGTCATTGTGTGCTGACCTTGTAGAGGCGCAGCACGGCCTTGATGCACTCGTGCAGGAAGAGGGTCTGCTTGCGCAGGCTGCCCCCGTACAGCGCCACCAGCTCCTCGTTGAAGTCCACGGTGAACACGTTGAGGTGAACCCCCCCATCCAGGCTCTCCGCCTTCCTCAGCGCCACCGAGCCCAGGGAGCGAGCTGCAGCAGGGGACCAGGGGAGGTGTGGGGGTTAGGGTTACTGCTGTTTGTTCTCTCCATACAGTTGAAGGGTGTTGAATACTGAAGAGGTCTTTACCTTATATAGGAGAGTTGACCAGCAACAGACATTCATTTGATTCTATTTTAGCACTGATATCTAATTTCATTATTTACCTTACTTATTTTCATTGAAACTTATTTTTTTACCTTAATCAAAAGGCACTGCTTTTAATATTATTATGCAAGCCTTGGAAAACACTGAGCTGCTTTCAAAGTGTCCTTCCTTAGTCTCCAATGGACCTGATCGCAAACCACTCTCCAAAACATTTAACTTTAAAAGGCCAAAGGTTAGAGAGCTCCTTAAGCTTTGGTTTTTTTCATGGCTTGTAATAAAATAATAAACCGATTCAGATTCATTTGATTCCTCCTTAAAGCCTGTCACAGGGAAGTCTGCCAGAAAGCGAACAGATGACTTCTTAATCATTTGATTCTCACGCCGGCTGCTTACGCTCTAAATCTGCCTGACCCCAGCAGGTTCACAGGAGGAGAGTTAAGACCCAGGTCGACTCTGAACTAAATACGATTTACTGAAGATAGAGAAGAAAGGAGCTTATCTGTAACTGAAATAGTCAAAGGCTGTGAATGGGCCAGAAAAATCTCGCTCTCTTTCTATCTCTCCCTCTCCTATTTTAAACATGCAAGTCCATTAGCAGTTATCATCAATGAATTAAAAGTATACTTTAAAGTTCATATTCATATAGTTTGAGGAGTCCTTGTAAAGCCCTTTAAATTGAACGTTACTATGGTAATAACTCTTGTGATGGTTTTGCTTTTGTCCCTATGCAGTACCTGAGCTCGATATAGACTGGTATCCAAAATACCAGTTTTAACCTTTAACCAACGTTCTAAGTATGAGCCCAAACAATGTGAAAGATAAGAACATAGAAAGATAGGCCTTTCCAAAACCTTTGTATCGGCCAAATGCTCACAGGCGTGCACACACCTCCTAAACAAACACACATACACACACACCAAGTAATAGATATGAATCTATATCACTGTATGCATATATATGCATCACTTCAACCGTTATAATGTTAATTGTTACTTTAATAGTTATTTTATATATGTGGGCTTGTTTTTATTTAGGTAAATGGGTATATTCTGGATGTCAAAGGGAGCCAAACATTTGAAGTGACAAAAGGTGACTGCGGACTAGAATGGCAGCATTCCTTCATGCCTCACCTGAGAAAGGTAGGAGTAGTACTCGCCTTCCTACTTAGTAGGGTCATTTATGACGCTTTAGTTTATAGTTCTAGTAATTCAGATTAAATATAGTCAAAAATTCATACTACTTTAAATAATAATGTATTTCAGATCAAAATACTCTACATTGAAAAAAAACAAATCAGTTAAAAGAGTATTGTTACTCAAAATCATGATCTAAATAAAGAAATATATCAAATGAATTATAGAATAAAAGTGCTTTAAAAAAGAAAGGTGAAAGAGTCCAGTGTTTCTGAGTGGTCGGTACAGGCCCTGACCTAGAAGGCTCTCACCTTGCTTGTAGCTTCCTGCGTTCCCGGGCAGGAAGAGCACAGGGGCCCCGGACAGCTTGAGGGCCCGTGTCTCCTGGGCGTAGAGGCCCTCGCCGTACAGGTAGAGGCCGTAGGCCGGGTACAGCCTGGAGACACGCCGCGGCAAGGTGACCCGCTGGACGGACACACACACACACACACACACACACACACACACACACACACACACACACACACACACACACACACACACACACACACACACACACACACACACACACACACACACACACACACACACACACAAAATAGCAAAAAGGATAAATAGCAATCCAAAAACCAACAATCCCAAAACCATCCTAGTCCCACCTACTCACACCTAACCAAACCACAGGCCAACGTCTCCATACATGACTGAGTTATCAAGCAACATCTTCCAATGTGTATTGTCACATCCCTAATGTTGTTAAAGAGCTGTAGCTCTCTCCCTGATCTGAACCTTAAATAACTCATGCTGTAAACATGGAGGACTATAGAGTTCCTAAGGATCCCTGCTCCTCCTCCTTACAGAGACACTTAAGAAGAATAACATTGTGTTATTGGTGAACTTTTTAAAAAGGTCCATATGTTGGTCTGCCCCTCAACATTTGTCCTACTTCTACACAGATCACATCAATACGCACGCACGCATGCACGCACGCGCACACACCCACACACACACACACACGGTTATGCATTCGCCTGAGAGAATAAATTCTGTTCTGAATTAACAACATTATCTCAGAATTGAGAGAAGTATTAAAAGATAAAAAACATTCTGTTCTCTTTTTCTGAATTAATGAGATACCTCAAAAGCCCAAGAGAAGCTCTCCATTGGATGGACTACATTGGGTGCTGCGCATCAGCCTAATCCTCCAAAAGACACTGAGTACGGGGTCGATATCCCAATGTCTCACACAACCTAAATAAAACTGGATTCAACTTAGCAGGACTGGTTAGCTTCTATGAAATAGAGCTCTTCGGTGAATGAGAGAATCTCTTGGGATGTTGAGGAATCTCGTTATTTCAGAAGACAAAGCAGCTGTTCTACCCCATAAAAACTTTCTCAGAATTCTGAGATAATTAATAATTCAGGGCAACAGAAAAAACAAGAGCAGAATTTATTTTCTTGCATTGCATTACGCTAGCGTATATATGTCTGTGTCTCTGAGGTTTAATTGAAAGGGGGATAAGGGGGCGGCACCATTTCGAGATGACAGCGAGATATGACTCCATAAGTGTGGGTCTGCTGTCATATTTTGAATTCAGTTGTCATTTGTGGAATTAAATCGATGTGTAGTGGGCTATATGCCTAAAAAAATACAATATAATTTGCCTACGTAAACAAACACCATATTATGAAAAACTGCGGTGGGAGCCCAAAATACCCCTGTTGTAGTACTGGGAGGGGGTGTTATCTTCATCATCACTAGATGGAGGGCGGATCAGATGGTCTTCACCCCACGGAGTGCCAGAATACTATCAGGAGACCAACGAGGACCCTGATCCGAGGAGACCAACGAGGACCCTGATCTGAGGAGACCAACCGGGAACCTGATCTGAGGAGACCAACCGGGACCCTGATCTGAGGAGACCAACCGGGAACCTGATCTGAGAGACCAACCTTTAGGACAAACGAGGAAACGATCATCCCTTAAAAGGCCAATTACTAGGGCAGCATGGGGCTCAGGAGGTAGAGGGGGTCGTCTGGTAACCTGAAGGTTGCTGGTTCCATCCCGGCTCCTCCTAGCTGAGTGTAGAGGGTTCCCTGATCGACATGAGCTGGCTGTCGTCTTGCATGGTTGACACCGCCGTCGGTGTGTGAAAGTGTGCATGAAAGCGCTATGAGTGGCCACTGGTTAGAAAAGCGCTATATATAACCCCGTATACCATTTACTCACCCTGTATTCTGGATACTCGTACATGTAGGTCATGCTGCACCGGTTCTCCTCGGACCCCGTCAGCAGCTCGCGAAGCCCCGCGACCAGCAGCACGAGAGCCGCCCCGTAGAACACCGAGAACCTCATCCTTCAACCGGAACACAGGATCGGCGATGTGAGACGCTTCGTTTCCATCGCACTACTCCCGTTTCCGTGGACACCGGCAGCGACAATCACCAACTGTAGCCCTACAGTAGACACGCTCACCACGAGAAACCTCCCACTATGAAAACGTAAGGGGGCGGGCGGATAAGCTGCCCAATGGGCGAAGAACTCTCCAGGACGGCGGACTAATAGAAGAGCGCTATGGGAGGGCATCGATAGACGGCGAGTGACGTCATCATGTATTGAAGAGGGTGGGGCTGGTGATGAATGAGATCCTGTCCCATTTTCTTCATAAAAACAATGCATCTATTAAATTAATTCCAATTGAATAACTACAGTCAAAACACAATGATCGCTTGCTTAATCTTTACGATAATAGTAATGTTCGAAGAAGACAACTGGTTATTAGCCATTTAAGTTCAGTTTAATTTAATAAAGCATCTTTCTTCTGCTGCCCGGGAGGAAATTAAAAATGCATTATCATATACCTTAATTAAACGATTGCAGTTGTTACAAAACTTTCAAGATATTGTATATGAAAAAAATAAGACGCTACTGATTTTTCAATAGAATTAGGGATAATACATAAGTGTAATCACCATCTTCACATACACAGGACGAAGGGAGATCTGACAAGATATGCAAGTATTAATGAGGGGTGTGGTTTTACACTAAGAACATGAAGGGTGGGTCCTTAAATGGGTGATTTATTTTGACAAACATGTTATTTAATCTGCATATATCACACAACAACAAACTCTCAGGTGGAGACCCATACTTCTCCTTCTCATAGTGATGGATCTGCAGGACATACCCTGGTGAGGACCACCATGAGCCCCCCATTAGGAAAGACTATATAATAAATTGATGATTACATCTCTGGTCACCACTGTAGAACAATCGGATACTGCTACAGTCCATACTGTATAAATCAAAGTCTGTCAAAACACCCAGAAGTTAGCCTGATGTCTACAGCCATCCCCTCTGGATGGCCCACATGGAGATCTGACGCCCAGAAGACACTCCTTGTATTCTGGTTGATGAACCGGTACCAGGAGGGAGCTGGTTCTCCGTCGCTGTGGCGACCTGAGACCCCGAAGCGCCGTGTTCTCAGTCCAACAGTTTGGAGTGTTCTATCCTGGTGATGGTCCAGTCTGGGGCCACACCCTTGGTGAACTCCCTCTGAAATCTAACCAGACACGTTACATCATGATGCAGTGGAAGGAAAAGACTATTGTTTTAATGGCCATGGGTTACGTTGCTTCATTTGATCCAGTCATTCTTAGGGATGCACCCAGTCATTCTCATTCTTAGTAGGGATGCACCCATCAGGATGTTTTAGGGAGATAGATAGATGGACAAATTCTGCTAAAACGGGGACAGCCAGGTTTCTAAAGCCAGTGCTAACCCACAGAACATATTAATCATATTACTATATTATAGTAGATAATCAAGATCATTGTAGAATAATATAATACAGAATTCTAAACAATTGTATAATTATTTAGCCTAGGCTTTTCAAATCATTCCAATTTGCTTGTATCATTCCAAAGAGTTGTATCAACAATTTCATCCACAAATTAGATCTGGGAAAGGACATGGGTAATGCCAAACATTTTAGTTGAGTCTCCTGTTTTGACCAGTGTGGAGGTTTAGAGGTTTAGGTTCTGGTTTGTTGGCGATAGCCTATGGTGACATTTTTAATGGAACGATGATTAGAAAGACTGTTAAAGACTCTGCTGCGACAGTAGATAGGCTATAGACTATGAATTCCGTCTTCGTCAAATCCTTATTTCCACAAAAGTTTCAGTTTGATAACCCCAGCAAATGCAACTTTAAATCAACGGAAGAATATACTTTAATAACTTTGCTTCAATCATTTAAACTTCTACGGGGATGTGTGAATTCTAGTTTAGGACTACTCTTACTTTGTGCAATATCTAAGAATGACAGGATTGTCCATTTCTTATGGTGAAGATAAACACTCACTCGTAGTTAGCTGTTAACAGTCGTTTACTCTCCGACTGCCCCTCGGTACCAAGGGCCATTTTGAAGATGCGCGACCCCTCCATGGGGTCATCTGGAAGCCGGGCACTCGTCAGATACCAAAAGCGCATGAGAATGCTGACAAATTTTCTCCCTGGAAAACCATGGTGTTGATTATAAATACCAAAAAAGACCCATGTTATTAGAAGACACTAATTGCTGCTCATTACTTTTTAATTGCTGAGAAATTTGTTGTTGATGCCTACCATCATCGTCATAGTAAATGCCCACATCGCTAGGTGTTGTATACATGATGTCGTCAGGGCTCGCCACTAGAGCCTGCTTGTGACTCTCTTGGAGAAGGTTGCATTTTTCCTCCAGCTTTGCAACCAACTGAAACAAATAAAGAAGAAACAACAGAGTCAGCAGTGAAAGGGTATGTTTTGGAGAACCAACAGCCTTTTTTTGTTGGTGGAAAGAGTAAAACAAATAAACCTACAATGTACTATTTGCGGTTGAAAGGAAAGGAAAACTGTGACAAACAAACGGAAATAAACATATTTTGTAGTTACAAGGCTCACTCTGTCCAATCTGGCTGTTTTATCTTTATAATGAGAACACCTTTCTACAGTCATCTCCCACCAATAGCATTGCCATTGACTATACTACAGTAGTATGTGGTTATAAAAATACGATATAAAAGTTGTTACAGCAAACAGAGGGAAAGATACGTTGAGGTTTAAAGAAGTGTGGTCATTAGGATCTGGGTGGCTCTCTACTTACATCCTGTGCTACCAGGCCTTCCAAGGCATCAAACTGACACTCGGACAGCAGTCTGGACACGTGGGCAAACGCCTGCATCATCCGAAAGGGAATTTCATGAATACAATTAAGATCCGAAACATAATAAAGCCTTTGGCTAAACTGCTATTTTTTTTCTGTTATTTTTCTTTTAAATCTATTTAGTCATTTATGTTGTATTTCTTTCTTTTAAAGTGCATTGTAGCACTTTGAGGTCATTAAGTTGATGTAAAGTGTGTTATAAATATAACGTATTATTATTATTATTATAATAGTTAATTGATCACGCACGGGAAATTCAGGTTTCAACAACAGTACAGTCGAATAATAAAAACATTAGTCTTATTCATACAATAAAACTGAAGAACATATTTATACTTATGTTTATTATACAAAAGTACATGCATGAAACGTAAATGTAAAGAAATGTAGATGATATATTATCATTATCGCCTGCTGGTGACAACAAACGTCGCTGTTCTAACTCATCACTACAGTAGTGGGCTCAGGAGGTAGACCGGGTTGGCTGGTCACCAAAAGTCACCAAGTGCTGGTTCGATCCCGTCTCCTTCTAGCTGAGTGCTATCGAGCTGTCCCTGAGCAACACACCTCACCCTGAATGGCAGGTGGTGGGCGAATGTTTGTATGAATGGGTGAATGTTAGGCAATATTGTGAAGCGCTTTGAGTGGCCACTGGTTAGAAAAGCGCTGCAGAAATGCAGTACATATACACTTTCTACCATTTAAAACACACCTGTTTGGCCCCCTCGGTGAACTCCTCGATCCTGAACTCCTTGTCAAAGTATGCCCTGATCAGGAGGTAATAGAACCGGGTCCGGACCCAGATGAGGGGGTTTGGGATCCCCAGGACCATCACCTTCTGGTGGGGTCTGGGACCATCTGAGCTGTAGCAGCGGGGTGAGGACACCGCTCCGACGAGGGACAGCTGCGTGTTACCAGGTCGGGTCAGAAACAGACGCTCGGGTTTTGGATGACTGGTGATCTTGAGTAATGAAGGTAATCTACAACAGTAGCCTCTTCTTAATAAGGGCAGCGCCATCTTTGTTCCCCGTTTGCATCGTTCGGTCCGTCCGGTATTATAGTCCGACTGGAAACCCATCAGAATCAAAATTACCTTTCTTACATATAATTGTACAAATACACAATAGAAAAATTGTGTGAACCCGTCTCCGAACAGCGGAAGGGATTTTGTTATTCCACACATTTCAAAATAAACGGAATGAATAAAGCCCAAAATACCATTAAAGGGGAACTATGCAACTTTTTTGGCTTAATTTACCTTAATATAACAGGTTAAGAGTAATTGTGATGGTTCTATAACACAGTATGGGTCGATTGGTCGCTGTTTAGACTCCCCCTAGCGTATCTTGGCGGAAAAATGAATACGCAAGTTTCTGCCGGAGGCGACCCGCCGCCCACACTCGCGGGAGTCTTGGGTCTCGCGAAGCACCGAATTGCTTTGCAGACCCACAAACACGGAACCGGCTCGATATAAACCAGTAGCGAAGGGATTGTTACATTCATTTTGTGTATTGTGTAACACGAACGCCATACACACTATATGCACTGAATGATGTATTTTTTGGTGGAAGAGAGTTATTACCTAAGATAACACATTTGAGTGTGCTTGAACCTGGAGACATGCCTTTTGGAAAGAAAAATCATAAGTGGCATTCGGCTCACCTCATACTTCTCTTATATCTGTGTGATGGTAATCCAACCAGGATATCACCAGACATTCTTAGTAACTAGTTTAACTAACTTGAATCATTTTCCTAAACTCTGTAGATCCATAACACTGCAGTTCGCTGTGGGCATGAATGTCGTTCTGGCGACACCTAGCGGCGAAAGCTTAGATAAAAGGACCCGCTTAAAGCAATAGCATCCAGCTAGCGCCCCGGATTCGAACACTGTGGTGTGGCAAAAGCGCAGTGCGTGGCAACGCACTCGGTTGCGGCAGCCTGGCAGGTCGTCTGTTTTCGACTTTTTGCGTAACAGTTGCCCCCTAGCTGCCGCAGTCGAGTTTAAACGTATATATATTTTTTAATTAAATTTCATACAAACATCGTTGATCGGTCAGGGGATATTTAGAACAGTTGAATGTGATTGGTGTGTGTAAACTGAAGATAATTTGAGAAGATAAATGGAGCCGACTCTATCTGTCTTTTTCCAAATAAATAATACCACCCCCACACACACACAATATAATATTGACATTTTATTGCACAAAGATTGCATTTTTTTTAATTTTCTTACAAACATCTTAAAGCTTTGTAAACAGTGAAGCAGCGTCGTCCCAGTGTCAGCGGGGTTGTTCTACCACTAAGACCCCCCCCCCTCATCGCTTTCTTCTCCGGGTGTGGAACCCCACATCATTTTTAAATAATCGATTGCCCTGTATGGAACTAGTATGTAAATAAAACAAAAAGAGTGCTGATACAGGCTCATGAGAGTAAAACTGATTGTGATATGCTGATGATAATCGTGATTGAACCCTTTTTCATAGAAAAGGGGGGAAAAAAAATGGTACAACTTATCCTGGGACTGACTTTACAGAGCCATACGTTTTAAATACTGTAGATATATTGTTTTTGCTCTTTGGCATTACACATTAACAAGGAAAAACAGACTGAAAAAAATACCCCCCCACACAAATGTGCTCTTTATCCCTGGGTGACGCCTCCACAGTGTAGACCAACAGTCCTGGACGCAGCAACAGCAGTCCTTGGGTTTGTAGATACTATTTATTTTTCAAATGTTCATTCTCAACTATATTAAGCTTGAATGTCTTATTTTAAACGGTGAAGCATTCCGGCCCATTTAACTTGATAAGAACAAGGCAGATTCTGGTGTCCATATTTAACAGCTCATCCTTCCAGAAACCAGTGCCAATAGTTTGAAGCCCTCCTACACTAGAGGAGCCCAAAGGGTTTTAGACCTAGAGACATAAAGAAGCAATCCTCCTGATGATCCAGTCAATCCATTAATGAAGCCCGTCACTGTCATCACTAATGATTCATTAACGACTCAGAATAGGACACAAACACATCCACCCCTTGACCTAATCAAACACATACATCCACTCTGACCTCAAACACACACATCCACTCTGACCTCAAACACACAAAGATCCACTCTGAACTTTTTTGTTGGGGTTCAACAAAAACAGGAAGAAATGGCACATTGTCACCAGTGTGGGTTGTGTGTTGTGTGTATGACTAAAGGCGTCACTATTTCTCTCCTTTTTTATATTTTTCAAGTTTCTGGGTTCCTGCTAAGGTGGCTAAGAAGCTGAAGGAAGGGAGGGGTGATTCAGGTGTTGGGGACAGCTAGCCGCCACTGGTGAGCAGCCGGCAGCGGTCGCTATGCGAGGTTGCTACGGAGTCTGTGCCGTGCCGCGGATGGACTTCATCTTCTCTAATCTCTTGGAGAGATGGCTGTTGTTGGATTCAAGTTCATCCACCTTGTCCAGAGCTGACCGCAGCTGAAACCAGCCGCAGAGAGAAGGATATATAACCATTAGTTAATAGTGTCAGACCGCTGATATTATGAACTCTGCTGAAGTAACTCTAGTCATAATACCTGTTACCAGGGACTTTTCTGGAAGTCCCTGGCTGTTCCCTTTCACAACTTCCGATCAAAAAGACATATACTTTTCATTTACTGTACCGTCAACCAAAAAACATCTTTGAAAATATGGAAAACAAAAGGTGGGAGGGTATGATGGAACAGTTTCGTCCTAATCCCTGTCCTCTGGTCTTCAGATTCAAGTCTTAATGAAAGTCCCAGGAGCATTAGAACATTGGCATGGAGTTGTTATCATTCAGCGGACATACCTCTCTCTGCAGCCTGCGCTTCTCCGCCTTCAGCTCGTCTTCCACCTTCTCTGCGTTCTCTGAGGCAGATTTGTAGCGGGTCACCTGGCCTTCCATCCTGGTGACCTGCAGAACACAGATCGCACCGTCAGCCGGGTGTTCCTGTGAGAATACTCCAACCTGATCTAATATTAACCTGAGGTCAGATCCTGCTTGTTTCACAGGGGTTGCCCTCAGAGGGGTCTCTGGGACGCTGCGCGACCAGCCCATGCACGGCCATGGCATTTATACTTTATACTATAAGTATTGCTGTGGAATGCGCATTTTGGTCACTGTCCATGTGGAGCTTTAAAGTTTAAGAGATGAAGACGTATTTTTGGTTGTAGGGGTATTAGGGTGTAGCCTCATCAGCTACCCCTATTTAATGGCGTCAACAAACAAAACAGAAATGTATTTATGCGTATAATCTAAAAGGGGTGAGATGCCAAAAGGTGGGGGTGCACTGATCTGATGCAGTGGCTCTCCTAGGGGAATCCACCGAGCGGGAGGAGGGATGGGAAGCGTCTCCTACTACATACGTTCTGCTCCAACGCCGTGACCTCTTGCTCCGCCTTCACCAGTTTGAACTTCAGGTCGTTGACCTGCCGCGTGGCATCGCCTGCAAACGTTCACGATAAACCAATTTAACCATATCCTCCATGTTGTATAGAATACATTCTTCTGCATCCTGTCGCATTATACTGCTACTGTTACTATCCAAATAACCTCGGCAATGCTTGTATCCACAGCTTAGAGTGTATTCTGTACAGGTCATTAAAGATTATAAATGATACTGATTAGAACATCTTAGACCACAGACATTGGGGCATTAACCCAGGACCTATTGGCTAGGCGGGGGGGTCGACACCCAGGCCACTCTACTACCCTTTCCTTTCAGATTTTGTTGCCCATAGCAGTCAGAGCAATGTTATTATTTGAGATGCTTCCTGCCAGTAGCATCTCAAATGATAACATTGCTCTGATTTCTATGGGTAAGACTCTAGTCCCTTACCTGGGCTAACCGTATAACTTACGTTGCTGTTCTAGCAGGTTTGGATCGTTGCCATTCTCCAGGATGTCTCCATCGGTGCTTAAACTGCTCTCTGTCCCGTTCTTCTGAGCGGTCTTCTGCTCCAACTGAGCCTTCAGCTTCTTCACCTGTTGGGAGGCACCGCCAACGTGAGTGGGGGAATGTTGGTGAGTGAGGACCAACACAACTTCCCACACCAACCCAATCCATCAGATGAACGGAACATCCTCTCAGCTGCTTTCACCCTCTGAGACAACGATCACCGAATAACGCCCGAGCCCTGCTCCACATTCAGTTGATATGCCACATACATATCCCCTACAAAGGGCCTATCCCCCTGGTACGCTGTGGGTGATCTTTGTCTGTACCTGGTCAATCATCTTCTCCCGCTCGTCCACTAGTTTCCTCAGACGGATCTCTAAAAGGAAAACCAGAAAGGCCATGAGAACGCTGGCTTCAACTCGATCGACCCGTTGTAAAATACATTCCTTGGTTTACTAATATTCATTTAGTCGATAATCACAAGTCATGACGGGCATGCATAACAAAAAAAGTTAAATATATTAGCAGCACTGCCCTAAGAAAACTTTGTAAGTAAATTAGATATAAAATAAAGAACGTACCAGGGTGGAGCCAAAGGGATGGAGGAGGGGGGAGTGGGTCAGGCTGGGAGGTGCTTAAGGTCACATGAGGCATGCAGCACAATGCAGCCGTCCAATGGGAGAGTGATAGGGAGCGGCGTGAGGGGGAACATGCAGGCACTGTGGGGGCCGTTGGATGAACAGCACTAACACGCCTCTAAGCTAACGACAAAAGCTACTGTTGGGCAGATTATTTTAAAGTCTACATGTGTCGATATTAAAAGAGACTAATTAGACACTGACTTGAAACGATTCTAAGATGTGTTGATATGTACTTAACAAGAGCTTTCACTTTTAGGACCATTGGATACAAAAAACTTTTTTTATTGAAAGTCTGAAATTGGTTTGACAGTTAATTTGCTCAAAAGTAACAGTTAGGCAACAGACCAAAAAACACTGAAAGCATTATCTTAATAGTTATGAAATATCTATGAATGACTTTTACCAAGGCATGTGCCTTGAATCGTCATGCAAGGCATGTGGCAAGTGACTAAACAAAAGGTATCTAATTTCAGTGAAGTTATACAACTAATACAGAAAAACAACATAGTGCAAGAAAATAAACGATTTTAGACTGCTAGTCGGTGGATGCATATCTGAATAAATAGCATGTTCTTCAATACATTCAAAGTCTCAAATGTAACTACATCTTTGAATAATATTCCTGTAAATTCCTCTGTTTTTTGGTCCCTTTTGTGTTCACTTTTGCATGGTGGAAAGTGACAAGATACTTTGTATACAAGTTTTGTATAAAAAGTCTTACATTGCAACTACAAAAACTAAGACATCTTACAGTCCTCTTTGGCCTTCCCCTTGCCCTTTCCCTTTGCTTTCTGGCTGTTTTTAGACTCTATCTTGGGGGGAAATGGGTCTGTTTGCCTGCTAACCTGACCCTCTGCACTCCCAACGCCCAGCAGCACATCTTTGACGACTTCCTGTCCTCCAGCTATGGATGAACCCAAAGCCTCTCTTCCCATCTCAAACTCTACGTCTCCTGAACCACCAAGCTGCTCCACTCCCTCCTCCACTAAAGTGTGGCTCTGCTCCTGCACTCCTCCCACATCCTCCGCTACGCTTCGCAGCAGCTGGTCAATTACCACCTCTGCTGTTTGGGACTCATTTTGTTCTCCTGTTGTGGTTTGAGGTTCTTGAGATGAAGTGGAATCTTTGTGACCTAATGGACCCCCTGCAATGCCTTCAGCCGTCTCTGTCTGTTTGGGGGTCTCCAGGGATTCCCCTTCAGGACGCAGCTCCGACCCCTTCTGGACGCTCATCTGGAAGGCCTCGCATTGGCCAAGCTCAGAGACATCACTGTTTGCATCTTGTGGCATAAGCCTTGTCACTTTCTCAGGTGTCTTGTTTGTTGGTGTCAAAGTAACGGATAACGAAGCCTCTAAATCCATTTCGTCAAAGTCAAATGAATGTCCTTCATCATTTTCATCCTCATCATTAAGATAATCACTGTCCAGTCGAATTACTTGGTGTGATTCTGTTTCCAGCTCTTTATTCTCCTGGTCTTCAACCGGATTTGAAGGCGTCTCAAGCTCCTGAACATGGCTCTGGTCAGGTTCAGGTTCTGGCTCCTCTGTGATTGCTGATGCTCTATCATTGTGTTTCTCATCCTGAACTGAATGAACCTCAGCTAATTCCTCTGACTGGTTCTTCAGTTCCTCGATTTGACTCACTTCATTCTCCTGGCCTTCCATAGGAAATGAAGGCGTATCTAATTTCGGAACATGGCCCTGGTCAGAATCTTGTTCTAGCTCCACTGAGATGTCCAATCCTAAATCATGTTGTTTCTGATCAGGAGAGGAAATCCTCTTTGCAACTCCATCTGTGATCTCAATTAATCTTTCTGCCTCACTAGAAATGACGACGGCAAGATTTGTCCCTTCTACATTATCCTCAAACACTGATGAATTCAAAACGGTTCCTTCTTTCGGAAGACTAGATATATCATTGGTAATCTCAGTGAAGGTTTCCTCTGCTAACACACTGTCGGATATTCCTTCAGAGTTGTCAGTATGGACTAAAGTTCCCTCTACTTTAAGCATGTTTTCCAACTCATCAATTTCTGGCTCATCACAATGAGCCACAGCCCCGAGTAGACGACAAGAAGGGGAGGTTTGTTCCTCTTCCACCCCTGCCTTCTGCTCTCCTGAGTCCTCTATCTGAAAAGTATCTCCGAGAGGTGTCTCACACTTGACATGCACATCCCCCCCATCGTTACCTAAAGTGACCTGATCTGTGGATAGAGTTGTCTCCAATGGCTCCTGAGGGCTGGATGTGCTCTCCAGACACACTGGAAGGGAGCTGGTGTTGGACTGTTCCACCTCATCCTCACGTGGGGATTCATTTGCTGCATGTAATGAATCAATGGCTACATTAAACCTGGTTGATTCAGTTTTCTTACCATAGTTGTTCATATCTGGGGCCTCAAAGCTCTCTATAGGGTTGGGAGTTGTATGATGTGAGATAAACTCATTTACGGGACCAGTTTCATCTGTTGCTGCAGTAGCAGCAACCTCTGGCTCGAATTGTGAGGCAACTGCCTTTGCTGGGAGCACACTCTCCTGACTAGGACTAGCTAAACAGGGTGGGTGAACAGTGTCAGGATCGGACACGTCCAGATTGGACTCTGCGTTGGAAACAGAGCTGCTCACCTGAGCTACCACAATCCCAGGTTCCAAAACACCATCTGTATCTTGGTTCTCCTGTGGTGGATCCATTTGAGATCCTTTAAGGACTTGGAGGGGGCTGGAACTGGGAATCTCAGATCCATCATCTTTTCTACTCAACTTTTTTTTGTTGTTTTCTTTCTCATTCTCTGGTGTGGTTCCTTCATTTACATCCTCCTCACTTTGCTTCTTCTCCTCCTCCTGAAGTCCTGCTTTCTTCTTTTTGCCTTTCCTCTTTTTTTTCTTCTTCTTGCCTCCGGCTCCCTTGGTCTGCAGTTTGTTGGACAGTTCCTCATTCTCTAATTCCTCATTCTCAATGTCCTCAATGTTCCCAGGCTCAGGTTGAGACATGGCGATTGGTCCGATCGGGCATGACTCATCAGGAGACATGTCGATTGGTCCGACCGGGCATGACTCATCAGGAGACATGTCGATTGGTCCGACCGGGCATGACTCATCAGGAGACATGACAATTGGTCCGACGGTGGATGACTCATCAGGGGGCGTGCTGATTGGTCCTATTGTGGATGACTCATCAGGGGACGCGGTGATTGGTCCGACTGGGCATGACTCATCAGACATGGCGATTGGTCCGATGGTGGGTGACTCATCAGGGGGCGTGCTGATTGGTCCGACGGACTCTTTGATGTGGTTCACTTCATTTCCATCTTTCTGTGGCGATTGGCCCTCATTGCTCCTTTGTGATTGGATATTATCCAGGGTAGTTGCTTGGTCTTCATGCAAATCCTTACTGGGAGTCTCTAAAATGGCCCTCATGACCTCAGCCACAATGGTTTCAGAAAGATCGGTTATCATTTGGTTGTTTTCCATGCCTTCTGTACTTGTCTGGAGCAAAGCCTCTTCCACTGTGTCTGCCCCACTCACAGCCAGCTCAGCACCCTGCGCTGATATGACCCCATTCAACTCTGCGCTGCAATCCTCTTTATTAACGATGTTTGTGATTAAATCTAAACGATGGCTCAATGCACCTTCTTCAACCATCTCCTCCTGTTCTGTTATGACCCCCTTCATCTCTGTAGCACTAGTTTGTATATTTCTGATTACACTGGCACTTTCTAAATCTAACTCTGGGCAAGGGGCACTTTCTCCTGGACGGTCCTCCACTTTGGGCCAGCACGTGGAGTCGGGGTCTCTAGAAGTCTCTGTGGAGGAATCACTAGCAAGACTAGGGGCTTCAGCAGAGGTCAAACAGCGGTCTCCTGCTTCCTCAAGTTTTTGTCGATCTTGCGGTTCTTCTGAATCCACCTCTTCCTCTTGTTTAGTCCTCAACTCAGACTCCAGTGCGCTGCCTGGGAGATTGTGAAGAGCATATGGTGATGCAACACCAAATCATGTTGAGTCAGAATAAATAACAAAGGGTTTTTGCTTATGCCTCGGCCAGCATCAAGTGCAGAATTCAAGGGAGAGCAGAGCAGTTGGATTTCAGCAACAGAAAGAGAAAAAAGGAGGCAAAGTGAAGAGGGAGAGTAGCACACAAAAAAAGAGAATAGGAAATAAGATCACCCAAATCAAGCCCTTGATTCCCGATGCTGTCACAAGGTGGAGAAGAGTCTCATGTTTCACATGATGAAGACTATAAGCTGTTTGTTGTGTTTTATGTCTGATCATCTGTTTGAGGATTTCAAAGAAGGAAATAGAAAGAGGAACAGCTGAAACAAAGGCCAAGTCAAAGCCCAGAAAGGGTAGAAAGATGTAAGGACTAGGCTACTTGACAAAGCTATTCATCATGAGTATTAGTTAACAAAACAAATATTGAGCTGATATATAAGCCAGGAGCTTTCTTCAAACACAAGAGAATCTTTTGACATTAAAAGCGACTGTTTATATTTGAAAGCATTTTGAACACCATAACGACGCACTATACCCAGTTACCTAAGTGTGTTGAACAATAGCCTGAATGTGAGTTAAATGTGGGTCAAAAGCAGTGAAATGGTGTTTATTGGTTACCTATACAAGTAGCATAAGCCTCATGCTCAATTTGAGAAATGAAGATTCCAAGCCAAGATGTCAAGCACAAATCAGCACCATATCAAACTTTAAAGATGCATTTACTATGAGTCACTATGAAGGGCTCCTTCCAAAATGAATATATCCATTGCTAAAATGTGCTCAGGGGCCAAAAATTATGTTATTTATATATATATTTGGGTTGGTTTATTGATTAAAAACAAGGGTTGGAGTAAGCTCCACTCTCAGAATTCTCCTCTCTGCTGGTCGCGTTAAGACTACTTTGAAGCAGATTTGGAAGTGGTCCTTCATTGTGTTTGCAGAGCAGGCTCCACGTCAGGCGGCTGTGTGGAGCGCTGTGGGTCGGTGCTCACCTAGCATGCTGCTGTTGCCCTCTGTGGGGGAGGCCATGTGGTCTGGACCCAGGGGGGACCCGGGTTCCGATGATCCATCGGTTCCTGGCTCAACAATACCCCCGTTGATGTTCAGATCCGGTCCCAGAACGATGCCATGTTTCTGGACACAGACGCACACATCTTTATTATTTGTTCATGGCTCTGCAACAATGTCCAGGGTAGCAACTTTAATCAAAACCGTTCAAGGTTAGTTTGGACTTTTAAAGTAAGTCCTTGTAAACAACATACAGCAGCTTTTGTCTCACACACAGACACACGCACAGACACACACGGTTCGAGTACCTTGAGAATGTCTTTCAGCTGAACCACCTCATCTCTCAACTCATCACGTTCCACTCGGATCGCGTCCGTATATGTTTTCTGTCGCTCTAAGGCCTGAATTAATTCCCCACAACCACGGTACAGACAGAGCAGAGGAGCAAGGGAAAGGCCAGGAACCAGGAAGGAAGAGAAGATTAAGCACATGGAAGTAAAGTTATCTAGCAAAGAGCGTGTTTTGTGACAAGGCAAAACGAAAAAGAAAAGATGAATGTTGAGAGAGACAGTTTGCTGTTCCTCTCGGCCGTACCCCAATCTTTTTATCCTTCCACTCAACAGTTTCCTGGAGGTCCGATATTTCTCGGATAAAACCATCCTGCTTCAAGCGCAGCTGGCGGATATCCTGGACGGCAGAGGAGGAGAACAGGAGGAGCAGGGAGGTAGAGAGGTAGAGAGGTAGAGAGAGAGAGGAGTAGGGAGGAGGGCGAGGGAGAGAAATAAGAGAAGCAGGGAGGAGAGAGGTTCAACAGTGAAGAAGAGGAGCAGAGTGGATCAAAATGGAATGAGGCAGAACACAGTGAACTGGATTTGAACAAAAGAGACCAGAATGACCTGAGCAGGACATAGGAGAACAAGATGAACAGCGTGGAGCAAAACGGAACAATCAGCAGAGAGTAGAACTGAATGTACAGACCAGAGAGAACAGAACTGAAGAAGAAGAAGGCAGAGGAAGGCTAGCTGTCCTGGTAGTCCCCCCCCCTCCCCCGACGTTGAGATATATCGAAACACCTCTTGGGCCAGGAGAAGTTGATCTCCACGGTACTCACGTTGAGCAGCTCCTCGCTCTGCTTCAGGGTCTCCTTCACCTCGTTGAACTGGAACTGCAGGATGCTGTGTGCGTGCTTCTCCCGCTCGTGGTCCTGGGGAGGGGCCACAGCACAGGGTCACCACGGCGACCACCAACCAGCCAATCAGGCCTTTCCATGCCCGCGGAACACAGCGAGCTGACTTTATGTTTATCTTTATACGCCACTATTAGTATTTTACTTTATTACCAACCAACCAAGAAAGTTTGCTTCTATGCTCAAGAGTAAACAGTTTGAGAGATATATCAGACTGACCTTATACCATACTTAATTTTATATCTTTACATTGTTGATACTTTATTTCTATACTGTACTATTTATCCTCTAGAATTGATACTTTATACTACTCTTGATACCTTTCACCAAACAAGAAGCAGTTTGAGGGAAACATCTCTATGATTAATACTTTTGATTCTGTATACTCAATACACACTTCCACCAACTGAAAACGGAGCACAAAACACTTTGGCCTTCGTACTCTAATCTCCTAACGTGTGAGGTGGGTCCGTACCATGTTCTTCTCCTCCTACTCTAATCTCCTAACGTGTGAGGTGGGTGGTCCGTACCTTGTTCTTCTCCTCCTACTCTAATCTCCTAACGTGTGAGGTGGGTGGTCCGTACCTTGTTCTTCTCCTCCTACTCTAATCTCCTAACGTGTGAGGTGGGTCCGTACCCTGTTCTTCTCCTCCTCCTCTAATCTCCTAACGTGTGAGGTGGGTGGTCCGTTCCTTGTTCTTCTCCTCCTACTCTAATCTCCTAACGTGTGAGGTGGGTCCGTACCTTGTTCTTCTCCTCCTACTCTAATCTCCTAACGTGTGAGGTGGGTCCGTACCCTGTTCTTCTCCTCCTACTCTAATCTCCTAACGTGTGAGGTGGGTGGTCCGTACCTTGTTCTTCTCCTCCTACTCTAATCTCCTAACGTGTGAGGTGGGTCCGTACCTTGTTCTTCTCCTACTCTAATCTCCTAACGTGTGAGGTGGGTGGTCCGTACCTTGTTCTTCTCCTCCTCCTCTAATCTCCTAACGTGTGAGGTGGGTGGTCCGTACCTTGTTCTTCTCCTCCTACTCTAATCTCCTAACGTGTGAGGTGGGTGGTCCGTACCTTGTTCTTCTCCTCCTCCTCTAATCTCCTAACGTGTGAGGTGGGTGGTCCGTACCCTGTTCTTCTCCTCCTACTCTAATCTCCTAACGTGTGAGGTGGGTCCGTACCATGTTCTTCTCCTCCTACTCTAATCTCCTAACGTGTGAGGTGGGTCCGTACCCTGTTCTTCTCCTCCTACTCTAATCTCCTAACGTGTGAGGTGGGTGGTCCGTACCTTGTTCTTCTCCTCCTACTCTAATCTCCTACCGTGTGAGGTGGGTCCACTCCGTACCATGTTCTTCTCCTCCTACTCTAATCTCCTAACGTGTGAGGTGGGTGGTCCGTACCTTGTTCTTCTCCTCGTACTCGCGGCGCGCCTCGGCCAGCAGCTCCTCAAGCTCGGTGAGCGAGTCCTTCAGCGTGTCCACCTGGTACAGCAGGTTGCTCTTCTCATTGTCCAGCTGGGCGTTGGACACCATGGCCTTGCGGTACTTCTCACCCACCTCCACCAAGGCGTCCTGCACAAGGGAAGAGGCCCTTTAGCATAACGTGACATCAGACCCCTCCCCATACACGCAGGTCGGCGGGTGTATTCAGGACGTCCTGCCCATGGATGTATCAACACACGGCTAAGACAAGACAAGGATCAGAAGCATATAAACATGTCCTACACAGGTTAAATAAAGAGGCCACAATGCTTGAGACTAAAGGAATGTCAAGCGTGTTAGGGAAGTGGAAATACAGCAAAGTTATGCAGTTGGAGTAGACTCATGAGAGTGTTGTTTAGTCCAGTCTCTTCTTTTGATTCGTGATGGACTGGCTCATTGGTCACTTTTGTCCACTAACTGCCTTTTTCCACCGACAGTACCAGCTCTACTCACCACGACGTAGCGTGGCACAACTTGGTTTGGTTCAAGGGACGTGGTGTTTCCATCTAGAATAAAGAACCTCTTCAACGTGGGCGGGTCGTCATAGTACGCATGTGTGATACTGCAGTGACGTACTTATCCAGGCGACACAAAGGCTGAACGCTTATGCTAGTATTTATAGATGACGGGTGTCAAGCTCAGACGTTGCGCTCATCATGACTCGTCCAGTGGCGTCACTCTCTGGCCAATCAGTGGCCAGCAGGCTGTTTACGTCACACAAAAGTATCAGATCAGCTCTCTTGGAACCTCAAAGAAGGTTGAACGAAAAAAGTACCAATTAGCAGGTACCACGTACCTAATTTTGGAACGCAAAAAAAGGCGGGTCAAGTCGAGGCGAGTTGGCCGTCGGTGGTAAAAGGCCATAAGGAGTAACAACCAACACAACACTCACACAAAACAGAGGCAATGCTTTCTACCCTATGCCTACCGTCTATGGTTAATACTCTGTGTGATGATTACTCTTAATGGTCTCCATAGTAATGTTGTTAATATTCTCACTATTGGCCACCAACATGCTCCCGGACCTTATACCTTAACTTCCTTGAGGTTCTGCATGTACTTTGATTCCACATCTTGAATCTGATCCTTCAGCTCATGGATCTCCTGATGTGAGGAGCAGCGAGCACAGAGGAGCATGAGCAGAGAGGTGAGAGGAGAGGTGAGGGGGAGCTCAAACAGCATTCTAAAAGTACCCGGTGACAGAGGTACAACCACAAAGGAAAGTAGCATAGAGCCAGAGAAAGAGTCAGAGACGGAGAACAGGAGAATGTGGTATGGACCATTTGGCTGAACATTTGTTTCAATGACCGTAATCGTGATGATTACAGATTCAACACTTCAAATGTTGGACTCAAACATGTGGCAGCCATGACACATGTTCCCAAGCAACCGATTTACCTCTCCCAGTAAGTACGGGAACATTTGCAGAACTTGCAGGTCTGTACCTTGATCTCTCGTATGGACGTCTCGTTATCTACGGTGATTGCCGTCTCGCCACTTCCTCTCCGGGAGGAGGTGCCCCCCAACGCGGTGAGGGTCCCAGCGGTTAAGGCAGAGGCTGCCCGGGACCCCTGGGAACGACACACAGCATCAGATACACCCTACCCTTGAGTACGATCAACGTCTGTCTGCAATTGGGTTCCTATACACTTTGTTAGAAAAACAGATTCGTATATTTTTTTGTTTTTAACATTCAACTCACCTTCTCGATATAATCTCTGTCCTCCACCTGTTGAGACAGAACAGAAACCATTAATAACTGTGTGTGTGTGTGTGTGTGTGTGTGTGTGTGTGTGTGTGTGTGTGTGTGTGTGTGTGTGTGTGTGTGTGTGTGTGCGTGTGTGTGAAAAAACTGGCTCACCACTCAATTTAACCAGTGTAGGATATGCAAATATCAGACTGTAATGAACTCTGTACTGAATAGACACCATCACCAAGCAACATGCTCAACTTGTGATGAAATACGTTCACCCATGCACACACTAGCACACAACCTTATCATGCCACAACCACTTCTTTAATGAAGTGTCCTGCCCCAGCGCACAGGGCAGCTCAGAATCAAACCGACAACCATCCAGTTACCAGAAAACCACCTTTAACTCCTACAGTCGCTCTGGAGGACTGTAGACGGTAGAATTAACATCAACACATCTTCAGTCTCATAAAGATAAGACCAGCGTTGTACAATTACATTAAACACACAAAATCGAACTCAACTATAGGCCTATTTGTTTGTTAGGTTTATTAGTCCATCAGAGATGAAGATAACACTCCAATATCCATGTTATGTGTGCTGTGATTTTTTATACCTTAGTGCACAAATGGAGCGAGAGACAGATAGACAGAGAGATAGATTGACGGATAGACCGATAGAGAGAGGTCCAGAAAGAACAAATCTAAAAACTAAATTAACAGGCAAGATAATTGGTTAGTAGTTAGAACACGGCCATGCTATCCTGCTGGCTCACATCTGAGAAATCAGGGATAGTGACGTCATCCAGGTCCTTTGAGAGAACGCTGCTGCTCGCGCTCCGCAAGAAGCCGGCCACAGAGCTGTGGTTGTCCTGAAACAACCACCAGGGGGCGCCATTATAACAACAAAAAGCAGGCTACCGGCTAGGTCAGGATACCTACAGCTGGATTAACACTCCAACATACTTAAGGAAGAATGACCATGTGGTAGTCAACAGTGGAGAGCATCGATGGTATAGGACTGCCAAAATGTATAACAATGTTCATTAAATAGGGCAACAATTATTTTATCTGATTTATCAGATAAAAATAATAATTTAATAATTTAATAAGTTAATTATCTGCTGCACGATCACTTCATTAATGGGCAGTTACAAGTGAGCCACTTTCGAAACATACATCTGAAAGCCGGAAGGTTGCCAAACTATTTCACTTGGAAACATCCTGTGATTCCTGGCCAACGACGGAGCAGGCAGACCTGTGTGTCCTCTCCCCTGAGCAGCAGGCTATTCTAACATGAAGCTAAAGCTTCAGTGCGGGGGCCAGTGGGTCTCTGGGGAGGGGGGCTCACCACTGGGCTGGCGCGGGCCGAGCTGGCCCGGGACGAGGCTCTGGAGTTGGACCCCCGGTAGCTGCTGTAGTCTGATGGCTGGAGGGAGGGGGGGACACATACATACTGCATATACCGTGTGTACAGTGTGGGCACACACAACTATTCGGATGCATCAGTGTCCATCCATGGATGTCAAAAGGATTCCATTCAAAAGCAAACCGACTGTTTTGCCTGCATCGAAAAATGCTGGCCGAAATAATCTTTACTCTGAGGATCAAGGATCCGATCTGCCTCTGACCTCAAAGCCCCCATGCAGAGGTTGTGTGGCGACGTGAGTCACTGCATTGTGTAGTCTAGTCACTTTATACCTTGCACTATCGTCACAGGCTTTAAATGTAAACCCACACACAAGCACACTATGACCCACAGGAAGAGTTCAGTGTTGGACATCAAGGGTTAGCTTTAACACACAGAAGACAGGACTGGATCCACCTGATGGTAAACTCATGCTCCACCAGGGAGGGGGGGGTTCTAAACACATGCGAGGCCGGTTCTTCCTGAGGGAAGCCTTACTCGAGAGCTGGAGCCAATGACCCGCCGGGAAGCACTGCCCAGGCCGTCCTCATACAGCGAGCTCTGACACACACACACACACACACACACACACACACACACACACACACACACACACACACACACACACACACACACACACACACACACACACACACACACACACACACACACACACACACACACACACAGCATGATTTTCCAAGGCTGGTGTCCTCGAAGCGACCACATGTGTTCCAACTCTAGAAATGTCTTCAGTGGTGTTGACCTGCTGAACCCTAGACACATGTGCTCTGCTCTCACTACATAATAGGTGACCCCACACTGTCTCCAGAGAGTCTAGCATCTTCCTCTAAAGGTGCCCGTGACAAAAACAGATATACGGTGGAGCATGCGTGAACACCACAAGTGAGAGTTGGGGTGAGAGGGGGGGTCAAAGTTCATGAAGGGGAACCAACCCTACGATGGCGCTTGTAGGAGATCTGGCTGAGGAGCCCAGAGTAGGACTGGAACCAACCGGGAGGACAAAAGGTTATAGGTACAGCATCCCACTGGACTGTGTGTGTGTGTGTGTGTGTGTGTGTGTGTGTGTGTGTGTGTGTGTGTGTGTGTGCGTATATGAGTGTGTGGGTGTACATTTCCTCTAGTATTGGTCAATTGGCGACAATTCAGCAGGGTGACAAGCTTTCTCTGATTGAATAAAAATAAATGTAATGATAAAATAATTAAATATTATATTTAGAATGACGCATTCTACATTTGCAGCAAATAACCTCCTCACACAGGCGCCTAAATAAATACCTGTTTATTTAGGCGTTAAGTAACTGCTGCAAAGACTAGCAGTAACTTCCAGCACTGCTCAAAATCTCAGGCACATCAATCATCGACCATGAACTTGTCTAATACGGCTTCATGTAAATCCAAGTATATTGTGTTGCTTCTTTACTGTCTAACAGATTGCCTCCGCACTCTTACATCGGTAAATAAATTAAAGTTAACTTGGATGGAATTCATTGTAGAGAGCTAAACGACAGTAACACTGATACGAAAGCAACACTGATGTCCAATGTCTCCGTCGGTTAACAGACCTGGTAGCCATTGTACAGAGAGGCTGGCTGTCTGGAGAGAGAGGAGGAGGCATAGGGGGCCTATGGAAGAGGAGGAGGAAACCATGATTACAAAGATGGAGACATGGGAACTGAGGAGAAGGAGACTCATTCATATAGCTGACAGAATATGGCAGACACTCGGGGACAGAGGGAGAGAGACAGTGGAGTATGGAGGGAGGAGGTGGATGGAGGATGAGGAGGGTAGACAGACACAGGGAGAAGGAATGAATATAAGATCACAGAAAAAGGCAGATTGAGAGACAGACAGAGATAGAGTGAGAGATGGATCATCAGATAAAGGGTAAGAGGGAGTGAGAGAGAGCGAGAGACAGAGAGTGAGAGAACGATCATATAAAGAGTGAGAGAGAGAGTGCGAGAGGAAACAGGAAATGGTGCAAAACAATCTACAAAAACAATCAACGTCCAAACGCTGGCTAAGCCTTTGAGAGAGTTACTGTATCAAGGTTGTCCGAACGAAAAACGACTGCAAGCCAAAACAGAAACAAGCTTGCAAACCATTCATCAAACATATTTACATACAGCATGCTGGAGATCTATCCCTCAATGAGGCGGCCTCCTGTGTAACAATATGCACTATGGAAGAACACGCAACACACCGATTAATCACACAAAGTTACTTCACACACATGTATGCCATTAAAAACATAAACAAACACTGCATCCACAATGGCCGTGTCCCGATGTCTCTAGTGCTAGTAAGTTCAGTTCTGGAGAGGAACGGCCCCCCCGCTGGGCCTGCTCCACAGCCAGGAGCACGGAACCGCTCCACACAGGAACATTTAGGAATTCTGAATCAGGTATGTATTATTTCCAAAACAAATTGCCGGCCATGTGTCTTTTTTTGTCCAAGTCTGTCTGTTTTTTCGTCCCAGTCTGTGCCCGTTATTAGGTCAGTGGTTGCTACATGCGGACGGACGGACGGGCAGACAGACGGACGGCGAGACAGACAGACGAGGGGACAACAGGAGTCAACGTTAGCGGCTTGGTAGCACCCACCGTCTGCAGGTCTAGTCGGGACCCCCGTGAGAGCCGGCTGTCCTCACTCAATCGGGAGCTCTGATGGAATATAAGGTGACGACACAACATAAACTCATTCATCTGGATCAGAAGGGGCTGAGATCTCAGTAAGAGAATACATGAGGACACATGAACCAGCACCCAGGGGGCATGCGGCACCCACCGTAAGGTCAAGCCTGGAAGAGCGAGAGGTTCTGCTCTCGTCGCTGAGCTTGGAGCTCTAAGAAGCCATGAGACAGAAACACCATGAGTCGGCTAGCAGACATATAGCCTTCCTTCACAAGCTAGCCCCCGACTGCAGCAACATGCCCTCTCTCTCTAGCAGACCTGGGAGGCCACTCCAGGAATAATTGGGTCACATGGAAACCCCAGATATGACCATAGTCCGCTCCCCGACACACAGATAACTTTAGCTTAGATAAGCGCGCTTTCAACAGCTCCTTGAAACTGTGGGAGGCTTTCACTGTGATAGAGGTGATGAGGATAGTATTATTGCTATGAAATCTTGCATTACCTTTAACAGCTAAACACTAAATGCATCCATATGACATGTAATCTAGCAACAACTAAAAAAGGATAATTAGGGGATTGAACAATAAGATAATCCTTTTTTTGAACTTGAATAAAACATCGTCTTCCATTGACTTGCAACTAAGAACTCCATATATATGTCATTATCATTACTAATCTCTAATCCAAAGCCAAATCCCAGTCTTTTGTATTGTTGGGCATACAGGGTGCAGATGTATTCAAAGGTCCACCCACCCGGCTGGATACCACACTGTAACCGTCATCACAGCCGTTGTCCTAAAGGTAGAGGACAGGGTACGTGAAGGACAATCAGAAGATGGCGAATGAGGAGCAGGAGAACATCATGAGAAACACACTGTGACTCTAGAAACAGGGTGTCTGAGATCGGTGCACATCTGTGACATGCTTTAGAGCGACATTTCCAACATACATCTCTGTCTTTGTGCTTGTGCTTCTTCTTTTTCTTTGATTTCTTGTGCGAGTGCAAGGAGGAGCTCTGGAAGATGGAAGGACGAGGACAGAGGAAGAGAGGACAGACGACAGAGGACGAGGACAGAGAAAGAGAGGAACCAATGAACGGGATGGGATTGGTTGGAGTGGCATGGTGGATTGAGGAGAGGCTCTGCTAGGGAAGAAACAAGCTTCCAGCCTGCATAGGCTGCTGTTGAATCTAGCAGTGTGTTAATAAGTAATGGGTTTCATGCTAGCCCGGCCACATTCGTTAATGTGTCGCTTCCTTCACTCAGATCACCAAGCAAACTCAAAGACAACACACAGGCCTCCTGCACATCACATGCCCTATTTGTTTTATTCTTCATTCGTGTTTTTAGGGTGCTGTCCTTTGCTCTCTCTCTCTCTTGAAAAAGGTATTAGATTAAATGCAGTTCTTCCTTGTTTAATCCTAAATCACATGCATTATAACCATGTTTGGCGTGGAGCTGGGAGGTGCATGAACGTTAAAAGCCTTGATTCAGGGTCCAATCACAGATAAGGCCAAGGTAACGAGACAGGGTCAACCAGGAACATTTAGAATTATTTAGATAGGACCTGGAAAATATTACCTCAACAGTAACACCAAAACAACCAGATCCACATCCTTCTAAAATGTAACCGTCTTTCCAAGCGCCAAAAGCATACAAAATGATACATGAATTGACACAGTTTTTTCCAAAAAGTTTTTTCCTCCACTTGACAATGTACTGAACTATTAGTTAGATTAGAAGGCACCCGCATACGACTTGTTATGTGCAATCCACAACATAACCACCAAAGAGGGGCAGGCTGACGAGACGACCTCCTCAGGGACCATGCAGGAGGATCTTCAGATGAATAACGTTGGAGCGCATAGAGGATTCGGACAGGCACAACACTGGGAACTCGCGGCAGATCCCATCAAACATTGCCAGCCTTACATTCACCATTCACCGTTTGCTACGGTTTATATGTCCACAAGGCGCCCTAAGGGCTGCACTTAAAAAATACAACTCCTCCCTGGAAGATGGTTTTAAAAGACTGAGTTTTCAGACCCAAAACCTCCAGCGTGGTGTGGAAGAGGCCAAAGACAAAGACGCACAAACACTTTGCCCACAAAGCTTTAAAATGACCTATCCGACTGAAGTCGGATAGGTCATTTTTCAGACTTCTTTCGTCAGGCGTCTGCATAAAACCGGAGGCTGGGGCGGTATATAGCTTTTCCAAAAGTGGGGGGGTTTGTTGTGGTGGCTAGGATAGTGCCCTGCATTGATATTTACTTAAAGATAAGAAAAAGAGCTCCATCAGTCCTAGAGGAACATGGTTCCACAAGCAATGCCCACAACCTCTGGGCAGCGCTGGGTGTTCGGTCAGCGGGGTGAGAGAGGATCTCGGGGTGACGGGTCAACAATTGTTGATCCCACACCGCCTAACTCCTCCCCCGCACACTCCAATGGCGTCCACCACAGACGAGAGAACCATGAGAGCATCAGGATAACCACAACGTCTTCAGCGCCATTGTGTTGAGTAAATGGACGTGTGGACGTTGAGGGTGCGTCTGTTTTACACCACTGAGTAGACTGAAGGAAGTGTGGTGTGTAGGGTGAGGGTGCGTTTGTTTTACTCCACTGGGTAGACTGAAGGAAGTGTGGTGTGGAGGATGAGGGTGCGTTTGTTTTACTCCACTGACCCTGACGCTGCTCAGGCTCCCCACGGACATCCGTTCATCTTCATCTGAAAGCTGGGAGAGGGGGAGGGAGAGGGAGAGGGGAGAGAGACGGGGAGAGAGAAGGATGGTTAGGACTCAAACCTGAAAGCAAGGTAACATACGGAGTAAATAACTCCCTCGCAGTAGCAAGCACCCATGTCGCCCTGTCATATAAAAGTTAGATCATAACACATAATTATTAGGAATATATTATAAGAACCATATGACCATTTCTTCTCGAGTTCTTCTCACGTTTTCGGTGTCCAAGCGCAGCCCTTACAATTGTTTAAAATGGATATATTCCATTATGCAAACTATTGCTATGAACTATTTTTGCAGACTTTAAAATAAGGATTTAAGCTTTGTGAAGGACCAACAGCAAACACAATTAATCCACACTTCGTCCCTCTTAATGTGTCCTGTTATCTCAGTAAAATTAATTCAATAACTAATTCAAGTCAACTCATGAAGGCCAACCTTACAGTGCTCAGGCACACCCTGTAGCCTCACACCACTGTGCGCTCACCATGAGATGGAGAGGGGAGGGAGAGAGAGAGACACAGAGAGTGGGAGAGAGACAGCGAGAGCAACAGTGCATGAGCGAGAGAGAGAGAGAGAGAGCAAGAGCAAGAGCTACAAACCGTGGTGGTCCGTGACGGGCGTGAGTAGCGCTCACTGTCCTCCTGGAGGGTAGAAGAAGCAACAGGATGAAGAAGGGAGGCAAGAGAGATGAAAGATCAAAGGTCAAGCAGGAAGGTGAACCACTGAGTCTGCGAGGATGCAAATGGCTGATTGATGCTCAGGGGTGCTGGCGCCATTCCTCAGCCTACAGCATCCAAAAGTGGGTCAGCGATTCTATTCTATTCAGCAATGCTATTGTGATATCTTCAAAGACACACGGTATACAGCAATTCCTCAAACACACAAACAAACATGCAGCACATCCCCGGTGAGTGCACCAGTCGAACCCGAACAGACACGCAGCAGACGCAATTTAATTTCAGATGTCAGAGGGCTAGTAAGCATGGTAAACTCAGGGGCGAAATGTACACCTGGCGGTGGGTATGGAGAAAGTCTTTGTCTCCACAGCCAGAGTGGAGTCCAGACTCTTATCTAAGCAGCTATTTCAGTTCTACTGGAGTGATGTCTGGCATCCATCAACACTTACAACTCAGGTATTTCAGTCTTAGCTTTCAAACAACACTTGATTAGTCAGGTCACAAAAGGTTAAATCAGAAATCCCAAGCTTACTTATTATAACGTTAGTAACAAGATGACCATACCCATTCACTATGAGTTAATTCAGCACACGACAGATAAAACCAGGGACACAAATCCATGCAGGCAAACAAAACAGGGCAAAAGGTTGTGGAAATGAAAAGGACGTCCTCAAACAGACACTTTAATAAGTGGCTTATCGCTAGCGCTTTTGAACTTTTATTAAAGGCCACAAGCCTCTAACGGTTCCAAATACCTAGGCTCCAAACATAAAAAATGGCCTCAGAAAAAACAAACATCATGCCTGTAGTCATCGTGCTACCGGAGGTTAGGAGGTTCCATGCCGGGGAAACTACTGTACCATCCATTGTTCAATGTTTCCCCACTTGGTGTCCCCTCGGTCTTCTGATTTGGTATCCAGCCCATAATATTTCTGAATCAGGCAAACAGAACAATCAATACTATGGAGCATAAGGATAAAACAGATAAAGGATCTGCAACCTGGCCTGAACGCCGCGAGTTGTTATTTAAGTGTCACTGATTGGATAAAGCATCTGCTGGCGCTGAATGAAGAAGTGGTAAGGCTGAGATGTGGTATGGCAGAGATGTTTCAACTCCTTCCAGACTGCTCCACACTGGAGAGAGATGCCTTCAGCTGCATCTCCTTTAGTCCAGTGTATGTCAACGCACTAAATGACGTGTTTGAACATTTGTGTCAATTTAACACGTTTTTATGCCTGCTCTTAACCCATGTTTGACCATGAATAGACAGGAGATGAAAGGAGGATTGGGGAGGACGGAAGAGGAGAGGTAGGAGGAGGAGGAGGAGACGACCTACCTTCTGGACCTGAAAGATCTACACACCAACACAGGAGAGGAAGAGGAGAGAGGCCAGGATGGGATGGATCAACCAAACAGAGACAGAGGGAAAGAACAAAGACAGACCCTTCATGTAAACAGCTGGAAACAGTGGAATGTGAAAAGCAGCAAGACAAGGTGACAGTAGAAGATCATGTGAATACTCAAACAGACAAACTGAGAGGAGCAGGAAGAGTAAAGGTTTCGGAAAGCACCGTGGGCCCTATAGGAGTCAGTGGAAGCACCGTGGGCCCTATAAGAGCCAGTGAAAGCACCTTGGGCCCCATAGGAGCCAGTGAAAGCACCTTGGACCCTATAGGAGCCAGTGGAAGCACCTTGAGCCCCATAGAAGCCAGTGAAGGCACCTTGGGCCCCCTAGGAGCCAGTGGAAGCACCTTGGGCCCTATAGGAGCCAGTGAAAGCACCTTGGGCCCCCTAGGAGCCAGTGAAGGCACCATGGGCCCTATAGGAGCCAGTGAAAGCACCTTGGGCCCCATTGGAGCCAGTGAAAGCACCTTGGGCCCCATTGGAGCCAGTGAAAGCACAGTGGGCCCTATAGGAGCCAGTGAAGGCACCTTGGGCCCTATAGGAGGTACCTGGGGTATAGTCCCGTCACGCTGGATAGGCGCGGTGGGCAGTCAATAAAAACGACCACTCTGGAAGACCGTTTACAAATAACCGTCACCCATTTACAAAATAAAAATACACATTTGACAGCACACGAGATTAGGGGCTTTTCCCACCCTTTAAGGGGTTAAACCCCAGGACACCTGAGTGCTTCCTGAGGTCCGGACTCGGAGAGTAGCGGCGTTAGTTTCGGCTCAGTGGAGCGGAGACCTTAGCATCGTGGGTTGACGAGGTAACAAAGGTTTTTCAATGCCATGTCCCACTGTCAGGTTGGCGATGGTGGCCGCTTGCCAGCGGCAGCAGGTATTCCCGTTTCCATGAAGACTAACCACCTGAGGACCCGTGAGAAGCAAACTCAGTTTGCGGGGATCATTTTCCTGCGCGTAAACAAATCCAAACCACACTGGTCACAGCAATGACTTCTTCGAAAGAATGCCATCGTTAAGCATTCAGACAAGAGCCAACGACCACATAAGGAAAGTGCAACATCTAAATCAGAACGGATCTGAACATTAACAAATACAGGGATAAAGATAGATTAATCCTTCAGCAGGCATGGTATAATTAATGGTCCAGCAGCTGTCTGTGTTAATCAGTGGAGTCAGCTTAGCCTCCAGATCTTTCAGGGGGGCGGGCGGGGTTGATCAGCAGATCATTATTGATAGATAAAGCGCTTCTGCCTTGACGCTCGCCACAGGCCCCAAAGTCCTCCCTGTGTCCGTTCCAATGCCTCCGTATTAATAGTGATCAGCCAACATTTATAGCCGGAGTAATGACCTCCGTGTTCTCATCCACATTTAACCGCCCTCCCCAAAGTCCCCTGACCCATGAACCATTCTCATACAGTTTTGCAGCTTTGGCAAGTCCAGCCTCCATAAATCTGTTTTCAGTCGACCTCTTTGTTCCAAGAGAAGATGACATATTTTCACTGGTGACCCAGTGGACTGGCGGATCTATTTCTAGAAATCCACAGCCCTCTCCCCCGGTAGATTGTTTTACTGCTGGCCTCCACAGAAGGGCTTCTGCCCCGCCAACAAAACATTGATGGAAGTTACTGGAGAAGTCGGGGTGCTTTGAAACAGTCGACTCTAGCATTATTTTCATTTATAAATTAGGAAGGACAATAAACACAGTAAGAAAATACGTTTGAATAACTGATGCAAACGTTTACTACATTCAGTGGTAAATCTACCAGCATAAACATAAAAAGTAAATGCAATTCTATGTAATATATTTTAATGGCAGACTATTTTACGTTATCCCCCTCTCTTGCTCATCATGTGTTCATTGGCCATGTATTGAATGACCTGTTAATAAGGACCTGTGTATCTCAGACCCTCACCAGAAGCTAGTCATAGTCCTCCCCAATGCAATGCAGGCTTCAAGCTCTCTACGTCTACCGGGTGGCACCATCTGCCTACTCTTCAACATGCTCATTATGAATCAACTCATTGCTACAATTGTCCAAATAAAGTACTGCCTAACATGGTAAATGGACTGCATTTGAGAGCGCTTTTCTAACCAGTGGCCACTCAAAGCACTTTACAATCCTGCCTAACATTCACCTATTCATAAGGAACATCCACAAACAGACGGCGGAGTCAACCATGCAATACGAGGGAGGCGTCTTGCTCAGAGACACCTCGACACTGGACCTAGCAGTCCCAGTCTGCCCTCCTCAGCCTCGCTGTGTGTCTAGTCAGCCAATTAGCGAGCAACCTTTAGCACTGACAGCCAGCGCGGCTAAAGCCCCGCAGGTCACCGGGACCTCGCCGATAACACCAGTTACACAACCTGCTACCCGTTAGCCCAGGGCCCACTCACCCTGCCGCCCCTCAGAGCGGGGGTCCGTCCCCCCAGGGCCGCGCGGACCCCCCTCCCGGCCAGCCGTCGGCCCGCCATGCCGACCGCCCTCAGGGGGTCTGCTCGCTGGTCATTCCGGGCTGGGGGCTCCCAGGGGCTGTGGAGGGGCCGGGTCAACAGCCTCTCATGTAGCCACGAGGGTCTCCCCACGGAGGGTCTCATCGGTCCCGGTCTCCGCGCTCCGGGGGCTGCTGCTACCGGTTTGTTTCGCTACAGAGCTAGCGGCCGACCTGCCGTTTATATCCAGGGGTCCGCATGCTCGTCCAAGAGTGGAACTGGGCTACGACGTCTGGGAGCGCAGGAACCCATCGCTACATGTCAACAACAACACTGCTAGGACGGTGCGCCGGAGGCTCCTGCCAGGCTAACCTAAGCTACTTTGGAACTTGGCTAAAGGCTTTAAAGTAGTCTGTGCGTGCACTCACACACACCCTTTTTCCAGAATGGGCTTAATGCTGACCGCTAATCTGGTAAGTATGGCGTGTGTGTGTGTGTGTGTGTGTGTGTGTGTGTGTGTGTGTGTGTGTGTGTGTGTGTGTGTGTGTGTGTGTGTGTGTGTGTGTGTGTGTGTGTGTGTGTGTGTGTGTGTGTGTGTGTGTGTGTCCCCTTAAAGATAAGAGATCTCCCTGGAGCTTTTTAGGCACATTCTGAGCTGCAGATGGATTATGGTCACAATGCACAATGACATCATCATTAAAAGGACCCCTGTCCAAAAAGGATTTAACGTAATGACAGAGACTGGTGTTTGATGAGCACTCTGCTCTCTTATTGTGCTGTGAAGCACTGCTGTAATGACCCCTGGAAGGGGCTTCACTAGAAGGGGCTTCACTGGCTGTTTTGCGGTCCGTCCGACGGCCCCGTCCTGTGTTAAAACAACTGGCATGCTTGAACTCTCGAGGGCGAACGCTATAGCACCAACTCACCCCTCTCACTTATTCATGAGGACAGCATCATGTTTACATTGACTTGTTTTCTCTGGAAAGGGTCCAACCCAGTTGACCTGAGACGCCACACTCTAGTAAACTTGTAAATCAACTCAATTTAAACACATCATCGTCTAATATCAACAGGATTCAACTATTAATATTTGGATACTCTGATATTGTTGAATATTTAGAGTTTGAAGTCATTTTGTTTCTACAGGTATACTTTGGAAAGACATTCCTCTGTGATCAACGATTTACTGTTCTTGATCAAGTGAACTCAGGGCTCTGTCTGGTCCTTCAGAGTGTGCGTGTGCGTGCGCGTGTGTGTGTTCCGTGTACCTCCTTCTGTTGTCGCTCCAGCTCCTTCATGCGGATCTCTCTGGCCTCGGCCCTGGCTGCTCTCTTAGCTGCTAGCCGGGCCTCAGCCTGCAGGGGGAGAAGGGGAAAGAGAGACCCATCAGCTCATTTCAGTACTTCAGTGGAATTAGATCAAATCTGTTTGGTCATTTTGTCTTCTTAATGCATACATTTACATTTAGTGGATTTTGCTGATTTCGCTTTTATCCAAAGCGACTTTCAACCATTAATTAATTCACACATTGAAGGCAGAGTCAACCATGCAGGGCGACGGCCAGCTGGTCAGTCTTGCTCAGGGACACCTCGACACTCTGCCAGGAGGAGCCAGGGATTGAACTAGCATCCTTCAGGTTACCAGTCACCCAGTCTTCCACCTGAGCTACTTCCGCCCTCCTCCTACTCCAGTATCATGACTGAACTCATGCATCACTTCATGCACTCTTGAAGGTGTGTGCATGCGTCCGACAGTCTGAGCGTGTGGGACACACAGACGACCAGACCAGTGATGACCGGCTGATGGTTGATTGTTAGGATGGACCGATGTAGATAAATGTATATTTCTCTAGGTTATTTGCCCAGGCCCCCCTCAGCAGAGGGCAAAGTGACCTCTCAGACAGCCTCATACGTGTCCATAATCGCTTCCTTCCCGTCTGCGGGGCTCTGAGGCCGATACATCACTGTTATGGGACATGACCGCCCCATGGGCACGGCCCATTTGTTACATAGGGAACACAAACACACCCACACAATATATATTATTATCTATTTTGATCTGGCTCTCAAATAAAACAGGAAGATCGTAATGATAAGGTTAAAGATTCAAGAGCACAACAGACTTTAGTTTCACACTCTAATTAAACCACCCATGTATCTACATTCATGCCACGACCAAGATCTTCAGAGGAGCTTCCATGGCCTGTAAAGCCTGTTATCTCCCAACTCTTTAAACTCTGTCATCATTCCCTCAAACATTGTGCCCACGGGAGGACAGTCTTCTTGAGGACATCTTGATTCTCAGTGTTTTCAAAGCTTCCTAAACTACTTTACATCCCTTCCCTGTGTTCTCCTCGGCTGCTGGCTGTTCCAGAAGTTCATTGAGTTTCATCTCTTAAAAAGGACAAATTAAATGCTATTGTGCAGTCAGGAAACGACGTGACGACCCAAAAAGCCTCGTCACCCGAGGAAGGAGCGATGGTGTAATGAAGCCGAAGAGAGCCGACCTGAAGAGGTCTGGAGTGGATCTGAGTAAACAAGGCTAGCTATAAATTAGCGTAAACATTGTTCAACTGTCAGTGAGGAGTCTGAGAACTGAAAAATAAGCCAAACTCTTGAACGCCCATTATTGCTCAATAAGATTTATTGTTACATCTTACCATAGAAAATATTAGGATTGCGTCGCTTAGATTTGTGCCATGGGTCACATGGCACAAATCTAAGCCAATCAGGAACAAGCAACATGCCCTTGAAGAACAGTAATTAACTCATATTAACTCACTAATTAACAAATATTTAAATGTAAGTCGAAAACATTCATCAACAAAATGTGAAAATAAAGTAAACCTCAGTATTTAGAGCGATTCACTGGAGGCCGACTGATTAACTGAAAGACTGGGTTCTGAACAGGTATTGAATGATGGTTCATGGCAATCCCCATGTTTCTGAATTTGTGCTTAAGGACAAACTGTACTGTTTCAATCTATTTATACAGAGCAGCATGGCTGTCAATTGGGAAAAGGAATAATACAGTACAAAGCATGTTGAAATACTCAATATGAGTAGTAGATTTTATGCTGTGTTTGCGCAGATTAAACTTTAAACCCAGTGTCTCTGTTCATGGACATCTTATATTGAGCCCATGGGTCATTGTACAACACACATAACTCATTCACCAGATACTCAATACCTTTCCAAACACTTTATATCACCAACCATGTGTGGTAAACGGTGGGCTCTTCATTTTTTAAAAAAAGATGCAATATCATCTGTCCTTTTGTGGGAGGGAATAATTCAACTGCAAAGGATTGAAAATAATATGACATAAACAAGGCTTTCTGCAAAAAAGTAATTTTTAAAGAGTATATATTAAAAGTAAACGCCAGTAGACTTTTTCTAGAAATAGACATCAAGAGGGAACTGGGTTCTGGATGCAAGGCCTCACCATGAAACCTGGAATGCTACATGGCAACTTGGAGTGACACGTTATTCCAGAACGTTACACAGCCTCAATGGCTTCTACCAGGTCTTTAGAGCAATCTACAAACCACAGCACTCATAAAACCACCTGCTGGTGGCAGTAGGTAAATGCAGTTCGGTGAGTAGACCACTTTGTTTATTGCATTTAAAGAGATTATTCAAGTTTGAAAAGAAAGTGGAAAGAAGTTGCCAGGAAAAGATACAGGGACTACATTTCGAAAAGAGGTTTGATATAGTCCAATGTAAAACCACATTGTACAATTGAAGTTCAGCTAGAGATTTAAATATGTGCCAATGTGTTGGACTGGTATTTAATGTATTCAAGGAAGTGTCTTCCCCATAATGTTTTGAAGCGGAGGAGTCTGCCGTGCCATTATAAGAAGGTTATCATAATTATTTATTTAATATTTCTCTGCGTCAAAACTTCAGCATCTGTCATGTTGTAGGTACCAGGCCTCAGCTACCTTCTGGAAAACCCCTAATGGCTTCTCAGAAGATCATTTGCTTATTAACCGTTGAATATGTATTTCCCCCAAAGGCATTCCCTTATGACTCATCCAGAACCAGTATACCGTCATCGGAGGGTATTGAAACTTGAACAGTTAAACTTGAAATCAATGATTTGAAACGCACCTTGTTATCGAGTGTTTTGGACATTGATCTGAAAGCAAGAGCCATATCATCAAGTCAGATTGCAGACTCATCCCCACAAACCAAAACATAGGGCACTTGTACCGCCCTCCTTCCCAGAAAACGATCTGCCAGAGGACTGTTGACATTATATACGAGAGTGCTGAAATATAGGCTACTTGATACACAGAACACACATATTATGTATAGCAGCCAATCATTCTTGCTTCACTCGGCTGGAAAAAGCAGAGTAGGGTGGAGTTTGTCAGTTGGGAGCACACCATGTGCCAAATACTCAAACAATAACAGGAAAGTACTGAACTTTGGAGTTATTGGTATTCATACAGCACTTTACTGATTAATACCTCACATTCAATTCAGTTGGAAACCACAAGTAAACAATGTAAGATCCAAAATTGCCAGGAGCATCGGGGTGTTGAGTAAAGTCAGAGTAGTTAGCGTTAGTACTGTATAAAGCTTGTAATAACCTACATACGCCTAAGATACAAACCATGTTTAGAGAGAGTAGAAAAGTGGAGAAAGAATGTCTTCAAATTTAAAAAAGGGTTCTTCAAAGACATGAAACTAGATAAGTACAGACATTGAGTTGTAGCACTCTATGATAATGTTGATAATGGTGATGATGATGAAGATGATCATCGTTATTCTCATTATGGTTCTCATCATTATTTGGATATTATCCATCTTATGGTGGAAATGTACTGGATATAAGTATTGCCCCTTTTGGGTATATGTAGGCATGTATGTAGGTATATATGTAGGCAAGTGTATACAAGTGTATATGCAAACACACTGCATGACACTTGTTTGTACTAAATGTGAGATGGGGGGGCTTGATATAAGCTGAAGCCCCCAACCTTTGGTTACGACCAATAAAAATGCATTCATTCATTCATTCATTCATTCATTCACTCACCGGTTCATCCAGCTGCAGAGAGGTCAACCAGGTAAAGTAATAACCCCTTACAAGCTTCTTTTGTGAATAGGTACACCGGTACTCTCCGGGCAGGGAGCAGGGATAGAGCCAGCAGACCGGGCACCAGAGGAGTGCGCCACTGCCTCTGAATAGAGCCCTGAATCGATATCCGGCATGGTTCTACAAGTGATGGTTTGCTTCATGCAAGTTAAACCTGTTTATTTCTCCTAGATGCCACACATTAGGGCTGAACGATTTTAAGAAAAAATTGAAATTGCGATTTTTCTGGTAGAGATTGCGGTTTCGATTTCAACCACGATTTATTTTCTTTAAATCAAGTATCAGTATAAATTAATATAACCAATGAATTCCATTAAGGTAATGCAATAATGAAAACTGCTGGCAACAGATTTCAAATGCAAGACTGTTTATTCAAGTACCTAAGAAACAACAACCAAAAAAGTCAAATAAAAACGGAGCCCTCTTTCTTAATTAAAATTGCTTCAATGGCTCATCAGCATCAAAATAATTGCACTTTTGTAAAATAATAAAAAAAAAAAAAAAAAAAAAAAAAAAAAAAAAAAAAAACGCAGCTTTGACGATCCCAAAATCGTAATGATTGAGATCGCGATTTTCGGTCGAAAACGATAGATCGTTCAGCCCTACCACACATCATACATGCGTCACGCGCGATACGTCAAAACCATAAGATCCATGCAGTATGAAGCGAGAGCACAGTAAAGCAGTACCTTCTTGCAGTGGTCAAAGTACACCATAATGTCGCTGACCGTCAGCATGTGGAATCCAGTCTCCTCTACCCTGGCGTCCATGGTGCACCTGTATGCCACGCTACCTGACTGCACCACACAAGCACCACACCTAAACTGGGCCAAATGAACACATTCTCCACTCTTTTTTTCTCTCCCCTCCCTTCTCTACAGCTATTTATAATGCCCTATATGGGCTTGGGGGGGGGGGGGGGGGGGGGTCAATCATAGCTCTGCTAATTCAGAAAAGATTCAATAGCTTGTTGATCCTCACAGGAAACAGGTCAGTTGTCCCACGTTTGGAAGAGACCCTCGGGTCACCTTAGCTGTTGATCGAAGGTTGGACCCAGAGGAAAATGGCTGCACATCATTTTTCTACCAAGTGCACCTTGAGATCATGTTATGTCTTTTCTATCTGCGTTTATGTGTGTGTGTTTGCATGCAATTATTATGGCCTTAATAACTCATAAGGAATCATAATAACAAAACAATTTGGTACACCTCATATCGTTAGCAATGGATTATGATACAATTACCATTGTAGTTATCAGTGAAAGTCATCAAGCTACAATGCTAAACTGTTAAAATAAATGTTGTAATGTAGAACATTGTATGCCGTTTCCTTCCTAAATAGAGACTGTTGACTCATGACTTCATGAACTATGTACAATGCAATGCACGCAGTGTTTCATGCACTATGTAATGATATAATGTACTCTGTGAACAATGTATCATGATACAAGGCACTCTGGAACGCCTGGCTGCTGCCCCACCAGCTTCCTGTTGGACACAGGAAATGCACGAGCGGAAGTGAAGCCAGAGCATCAGAAGTCTATCCAGAGCCCTGCGGTCTCCCCTTCCCACGCCCTGAGTGGCAGTTAGTGGTGCTGATACAGCAGACTGCTTGAACGGCCAGCGAGTGCCGACAGATCTCAAAAGAATGACATGGGGACAGAATTAACAATTCTTCTGTTGGGAGGAAGTGAAAGGAAGGCGTATTCTGAATAACTAGAAAGAGAAAAACTTTCCTGAACAATCAAACGTTGATTGAGGGCTAAATGCAACACTGTGGCCAAATAAGGCCTCGCCCTATTTTGAAACACACACAAAAACAATTACACAAGTAATTGTGTAATTTCCGATGCAAGGGTGTGGCTGCAAGAAATCTTTAATTGACCCACACCAAGAGGACATGACCGACACAACAGAGATTAAAAAAGGAGATTGAAAAGTGTGACTTGAAAATAAGCCATTTTTTAAGAAATGTCAACAAATAAGCGAGAGCAAGATCACTAAAAGAGTAATTATTCACAGTCCCTTTCAAGTCAATTCTTATATTGAAATATTCTGTTCATAACCCTTTATGAGCACGAATGCCGGCTGCAGCACGACCCAAAAAATCTAATATAAATCATAATTTAACAGCTAAAGCTCTGGATGATTAAAAGAAAATATTTTGCGTGTATCCTGACACAGCCGCATGCTTTGAGCTTTACAGTGAAACAGAAATATGTATGTCACATATACATTAATCATTCAAGGCGTGACAACATTGTTGCGCTGTTACTTTGTAGAAGAGGATGCAGATAAAGCTGACAGGAAATGAACATTGGTCCCTTAGGGTGTTGTCACATGAGGTACGATGGCCCCCCGCTCTCCAGCCCAGCCCTCCAGCCCTCCAGTGTACCAGAGTACACTTTGGTATCCATACACTCTTAAACAGTGTGTGGCGATATGAATAGCAAAATCCCAAGCCCATACAATAAAGGCAACCGTCGCACCATGCCTCCTGTTGGCTCCCTGTTGAATGCTAAGAGGCCAACTGTCAGTTCACCAGCAATAACCTCCACTTCCCTCCAACACAACCACAAACGCTAGCAGCAGCTCAGAACATTTCAGAGCCTCGGGGACAAGCAGATGGGAAGGCCATTTGAGGCAAGGAGGAGGAAAATAAATGTTGTCCTTCAGGCTTTTTCTAGAAATAGACATCAAGAGAGGAAACTTGGTTTTGGATGCAAGTCCACACCATGAAACCTGGAATGCTACATGGCAACTTGGAGTGACACATTATTCCAGAACGTTACACAGCCTCAATGGCTTCTACCAGGTCTTTAGAGCAATCTACAAACCACAGCACTCATAAAACCACCTGCTGGTGGCAGTAGGTAAAGTGAGATGAGAAACACATTCAATGGACCAGAACCATGACATTCCCCATCCATAGTCTTTTTTTTATTTTTTATTTGTAGATAGTAGATTTGTTGCAGGTTGTAGCAGCAACAGATGTTGCAAGTTGAAATTACGTTCAACTGAAGCATGATGGGGTAATAAGCCAGAGGAAGTTACACAACCATGATTCAGTGAAAACATAAAACAGATCTCAAGGATTTAATCTTAATGTTTGTTTTTTGTTCTTGCCACTTTCACGAAGGATCCAGGTTTATTTTGTTTATCACCCGGCTTCTCAAGCAGTAACATAACTGTTTTGCACAGTAAGGTCCAGGGCAGAAAGCAGTATCCTAGTTAATATACAGTAAACCTCAATGCAACCAATCGTGAATGGAGTTGAATAGTTTGGTACATAGAGCCCAAGATTCAAACCCTCTTACTACACATGCCAGGGAGACTGTCCTGTAGGAGGATGAAGGCAGGAAGTGGTCAATTCTACGTTGTTTATTACTAACTCTCTTTATATCACAAATCTTAAATGTAGGGTTATTATTTCACCCATTTATTTACCAAAATTTTCATTGCATGATACAAATGAATGCATACCAAGTCCAGATGACAACATTTTACACATTGATTTAACATTACTTTGAGAATGACTGTATGGAGTTCATCTTGAAATGTTGGGGATTCTTTTTATTTAAATCAGCACAGCAAAACAACGTCAGATAAGGCGGAAAATTGAGATGAAAAGACTAGTAGAGAGTAGTGCTTACATGGGCAATAGGCCAACTCTGCTTTAGATAAAGAGCCTGACAAGAGAGGAAGAACATTTAAATTTTGCCCCCTGCACTTCTTAAATTATCGCAGCAGCCCTGCCGTGCGTGCGTGTGTATGTGCGTGCATGTGCTCGTGTTCAGGCAGGGCGGGGAAGTTTGAAAATTACATTTCAAATGGCAATATCCAAGGTCACCAAATAATTCCATTGCTGAATTATTTATTAAATGGCTTTTCAGCATTGGCCCACTGATGAAAGCCCTTGCATTTGTTATGAATGTTACACACTGGGTGTCGTGGTTGTCTTCGCCCCACGCATTCAAATCAAAATATGGAGAAAATGGAAACCTTCAAGATTGCCAATTTAATTGACAAAAGGTAATGAAGTGAAGATTGTGGATTCAAAGAGCAGAAAATGTGGTGAATGAGGGTAAATCAACTAACGCAACTATAACACAAACAATAACACTTTCATTTGGTTTGAATTCAGTGAAAAGGACAAGCGACAGACAGCATACAAAACAGTTCTTGTACTCCAAGTTCCACTTAGAGGATAACAAAATGACTAAACTACCAATGATAGGGCTAAATCTTGATGTGTAATGCTGTGTTATGAACGGCAGTGACCTGTTCCCATGTCTGGAGGGAAGGCGGTGGTAATGGCGGGTGGAGAGAGACAGAGAGTGTTGTGTGTTGTGTCTGAAGCTTTGTGTGATCCTTCAACCATTGTCCGTCTGCTGTGAAGGCTTCCAAGTGATTCTTGGTCCATTGGTGTTACTGCTCATTCAGGTGAACTTCTTGGGGGGTTTGAGATGGTTGTTGCTCATGGAACCAAACCAGGTGGCTATGATGGATGCAATGGTTGACTCATTGATACTCTCAGAACGCCTCTAGCACCCCCACTGGTGGACCTGGACTGTACAGAGTTTCCACAGGAAGACGCATACATTTGAGAAGATTGTTTCCCGCTTGAAGGTTGATGGTGGTTAATAGTGGTCCCCAGATAGTTCTATGCCTCCACTTTCTCGGTGTTATGGCTATTGACCTCCAGGGGTGGGAGGGTGGGTGGTTCACGTTGAGGTCAATGACCAGCTCCTTGGTGTTGTGGGCGTTGAGGTCCTCTGAGAATCAGTCAGTCTCTGCTTGGAGCCGGCCCTCGTGTAGGGGTGTCCAGGGTGACGGTGTTGTCTGGGTGTTGGATGCAGGTCCTCTCTTGGTCTTGCTCCGGCAGTGCTCCGTGTAGAGGGTGAAGAGCACGATGAGAGGGCTGCATTGGGGGGTTGTAAACCATCTAAATGAAGAGGTCCTTTACCTCTTTCACTGATGTCACTGTTCAGCTAATGGGTTATGGTTTATGCTCCTAGGCCGGTCAAACCACACACACCCTACATGGAAGTATATATTATGTTTTTTGTCAAATGGGCTTATCACTAGTGCAAAAAGCAATGTGACCCTCGCCTGAACATTGAGATTGGATGACGCAAAAGTATATTTTTCACTTTAACCAGTTCCCTCTTCATTCCAATGGCATCGAGAATATGTTGCAGTAAACTGCAAAATAAAAAAATCGGGTTAGCGCCTACCAAGCCAAAATCATAACAAACCACCGTTTAGCTTTGTTTACTTCCTCTATATCCTGTTAAGCACTGGCAAACCACAGAGGTGGTTTTTTTCTCCCTAGCTATCCTGACTTTGGGACAAGCCTTGGCTTGTGGAGGACAGCTGTACAATTGATAAACAGTCTGAGCGTCCGCTGCACCTCCTGTAAGTACCCTCTTTAGTAGCAGGTGCAAGGTTTATATCGGCCTATGATGTGACTGTTTACATGTGTTAGATAGGTATACAGGGACATGCGGTACCAGTAGTATGGTAGTCGTATACAGGGACATCACAGTAGTATGTTAGTCGTATACAGGGACATCACAGTAGTATGGTGGTATGGTAGTCGTATACAGGGACATCACAGTAGTATGGTAGTCGTATACAGGGACATCACAGTAGTATGGTGGTATGTTAGTCGTATACAGGGACATCACAGTAGTATGGTGGTCGTATACAGGGACATCACAGTAGTATGGTGGTATGGTAGTCGTATACAGGGATATGCAGTCCCAGTAGTATGGTAGTCGTATACAGGCACATGTGGTACCAGTAGTACGTTAGAAGGTATACAGGGACATGTGGTACCAGTAGTAAGGTAGAAGGTGTACAGGGACATGTGGTACCAGTAGTATGTTAGAAGGTATACAGGGACATGTGGTACCCGTAGTACGTTAGAAGGTGTACAGGGACATGTGGTACCAGTAGTCATGTAGAAGGTGTACAGGGACATGTGGTACCAGTAGTACGGTAGAAGGTATACAGGGACATGTGGTACCCGTAGTATGTTAGAAGGCGTACAGGGACATGTGGTACCAGTAGTCATGTAGAAGGTGTACAGGGACATGTGGTACCAGTAGTACGGTAGAAGGTGTACAGGGACATGTGGTACCAGTAGTATGTTAGAAGGTAAACAGGGACATGTGGTACCCGTAGTACGTTAGAAGGTGTACAGGGACATGTGGTACCAGTAGTCATGTAGAAGGTGTACAGGGACATGTGGTACCAGTAGTACGGTAGAAGGTGTACAGGGACATGTGGTACCAGTAGTCATGTAGAAGGTGTACAGGGACATGTGGTACCAGTAGTACGGTAGAAGGTGTACAGGGACATGTGGTACCAGTAGTACGGTAGAAGGTACAGGGACATGTGGTACCAGTAGTATGTTAGAATGAATACAGGGGGATTTTTAAGCAGCATAGGGTACTTGCGGTCACCAGTTGTATTAGTAACCGGTCATAGGTCGTATGAGTGGTAACAATGTGCATAAATGTTCCCTTGTATCCAGGGCATATGAAGATACAAGTATCAATCAAACAGGAGCACCATTCTTTCCTTGTACATCAATGGACATTTACTTTCGGTATTCCTAGTCTTTTAGTCCTCCCTCCCTACGACCCAAAGCCCTCCTTAACAGGGGCCGACAAACAGGAAGCGGCTCCGATAGCGATCTGCCAGCCCCTGGGATGATGTCACTAGGAGGAAGCCAGCACAGAGACTCCACTTCCTTTTAAGGAGGCGGGTCGGTTCCAGTGAGGGGGGGGATAAATAAATGAATGAGGAAATGTTTGGCATGTTAATGTTTAGTAGAGACCAGCAGGGGAGTAATCATTTGTGCTTGACAGAATCAACTCTGCGTCGACCTCCTCATATTAAGATCGCCAATTGAGTTACTTGATTTACAAACAGAGAAAAATCGATTTTAGTGTCAAATCAAGGAGTGTTTTTCACAACAACTTAAACATCAGCAGCTTCCCGTCAAGTATGTCACAGCGTTGTGTTCACTGACATTATTATCATAGGGCAACAGTAGCTCAGGAGGTAGAGTGGGTTGACCCGACGGTTGCTAGTTTGATCCCGGGCTCCTCCTAGCTGAGTGTCGAAGTGTCCCTGACACCATACCCTAACTGCTCCTGACAAGCTGACGGTCACCCTGCATGGTTGACTCTGCCACCCCTTTGTGAATGATTGGTTGTTAGTCGCTTTGGATAAAAGTGTCAGCAAAAACCCGTAAATGTAAATATCACTCACATTATTATACGTTCCGTTTTGTCACATGTCACGAAGCAGCAGGTAGAGGTCAAGACTACAAGGGGAATTCAACACATCCTTTGGGCTTGAAGACACCAGACTATCCTGCCCCCGTCACATCCCTGGAATGTTGAAGTGTGACCTTAGCGCTCTTGATGAGACTGCACTGCGTGATGTGGGATGTCATTGCATCGGGTTAGGAGAGCCATCCCACTGAGCTTGTGTTCTATCACTCCATCAGGATGAGGGCCAGCTGTTGGCCCGCTATTGTCCCCAGAGTAATCCTACATTAACAGATTGTCAACATCATCTCTGTGCTCCTGATTGCCTACCTGGAAACCTAATCCCCCATTTGTATCGTCATCTCGACCTCATTCAGAACACAACATTTTTGGCAACAGAACTTTGATAGCTACATCAAACCCCTCCAGGACCCTCCATATGGCAATCACATCTGTACCCACCTCTTTCTCTTATGCTGCTTCCGAGCTACATGGAAAACCTCAAGTTAAGAGTTGGTGGTTAAAAGTGTAATTTACAATCACTACAGTTTAAAATAAAATGTAAACAAATAAGGGAGCTGTTAAATAGTAGGCTTCTATATTTTGTTCCCAAAATCAACATGGAAGTAAAAGAAGATAATGACCCTACACTCTGAAGCCTCTTTGGTGGTTATATATTAAACCGTTGCTGATCTGAGAACAATTATGTGCTTACTTCATCTACGGGAAGGAAAACTCTTTATCTCTGACCAATGGGAACCGTAACGAGCGAGCAACGATTGTGACCATGAATGCCCTTGATTCTTGGAACAAACAAGAATAAATAAAAGTTCAAAAGTTATGAAACTAAATTACAAATCTGTAAATTGAAAGATTTTGTAAAGTGGGTAAAAGGTAGCTTAAATAGGTATGCTGTTCGGTAGAACTCTACGTAAGACTATTAAGTTAATACATTGGCAAACTCAAATTTTTACTTTTAAGTAAATTGGAGCGACTCTAGCTTAAGCGTTATAACAAGTAACAGCGGGAATCAGACTCTAAAAAATGTATCTGCCATTGAACATGAAAAATGATGTGGATGAAATGTAAAATGTGTTACACAACCTACAGACACGATCGGTGGACCAACTTAAAACCTTTGTAAAGACGTCTTATTATATAGCTCACTTCTGATGTATATTCCTAAATCTATGACAAATATTTTTAAGATACAAAATAAGCAGCTATCGAGTTGTCCTTTCTGTTTGCATTGAATAGGATAAAGTGATCTCATTCTCCAGCATAGTTGGGTGCCATGTTTTTGTGGTGCTTCATGACAGTGAGGCCGTGTTCAGGACAGACGCCGACAGACATCTTTCCACCTCCGTGTCACCAATCCTCCCCGGTGTGTGTGGTCGCCGCGTTGGGTGAGGGACGCACTAGTGAGTCTGTTCTATTACAGTTGTAGAAACGCGTACATTACCGCAACACTGACGGCCTCAGAAACCCAACACACCTACAGAGCTCAGGGTTCCGGCCGGGCACACATTGTACAACCTTTTCATTTGTGCATGCACACGTTTTATCTGCAAAAATAAAACCTTGTTTGTGATGTCACAAAAAGGTTGAGTAAAGTTAATAAGCCATGACTGAGGCCATGTTTATCTCTACCTTTCATCTACAGCTGCCCAGGCCATATACATGTCGTCAAAAGCTAGAGAAACAATTTGTACCTCGTGCCACAAAGTGGACCCCCAAAGTGGACCACCAAAGTGGACCCCCAAAGTGGACTCCCACAAAGGATTGAAGTCCCCATGCGGTACATATAGGACTAGACTGCGCACCACACTATGATCCCTCTGTGAGATCACCAAGAAAAGACTCATATCCATGCCGTCTGAATAGTAGGAACAACATCTCTATAGGCAACATCTAACCATCTGTCTTCCCTACCCCGACACCCCCACACACACACACACACACACCCACGCACACACACACACCTCTCCCGGTCGTATACACCGCTGCGCTCAGATCAGGGGGCAGGAACAGCTGATCTTTCAGGACAGACTATTTTTAACACTCTTGTTGCAGAAAGGGCCAGCTCATCAGGGAAGGAATACCATCCCGTCAGGCCAGTATGACTGAGGGTGGGTCCGAGCCCACCGCCGCCTCTTAAAGGCACACGCCTCTCCCACTCCCTCGCACAGCATCGATGCTACCGCCGCTAGCCTACAGCCGGCCAGTCAGAGGGGCATTGCCAGTTGCATTCAGAAGAATACATAACATAGGGAAAGTTGGGCTGCTCGGTGACACCAACGTATAGATAGCTAGCATTCCATCTAATGTCTGCATCTTTGGCTGCACTTCCCCAGAGAGAGCATGTGAACGGCAGCCACTACTAGTTACAGTATGCCTAATGGGTGTGATAGAGACCATGGTGGGAGAAGCAGTCGACAATGTCATTCCGGAAAACCATAAACAGACATAGGACTGTTCAAAGAGGATGATGATGGGGCTCGCATGTTGCACACTGTCATCACCACAGGGACAAAAAGGAAGTCAGGGAGATGAGAACCTTCCCCTATTGTCACTTCCTCCCTGCCGTCTTAATACAGTGCATCATGCACTGTCTGTGTGTGTGTGTGTGTGTGTGTGTGTGCGTGTGTGTATGTGTATGTGTATGTGTGTGTGTGTGTGTGTGTGTGTGTTTTTGACAGTATCACACAATAAAGCCAGATAATGTTGTGAACTAATCGAATTAAACAATAACTTCAAAAATGTAGTAGTGGCATCAAAATGCAGCTGTATTCTACCGCTCAGGAGACTTTTATTCTATCCTTCTATCCGCATAACATCAATTTACCACTGAATGCTCATTACAATGTCTGGAACGTCTTGGTAGTCGATTTAAACATGCTCAGGTTTAGGTGGGGACACACCGAGGCTCACCAGTCATGACTCGACTCTGCTGGCACCTGTTGAACACAAGCGCCTGTGGCTGCATGTCGCTACTCTCTCTCTCTCTCTCTCTCTCTCTCTCTCTCTCTCTCTCTCTCTCTCTCTCTCTCTCTCTCTCTCTCTCTCTCTCTCTCTCTCTCTCTCTCTCTCTCTCTCTCTCTCTCTCTCTCTCTCTCTCTCTCTCTCTCTCTCTCTCTCTCTCTCTCTCTCTCTCTCTCTCTCTCTCTCTCACACACCTTGGAAATAAAACAACACGTAGCCTAGGGTCAAACAACATACATAGAAAAGTAACAAACACAAACTTAGCTCACCTCTCTGGCTATGAGGTTGAGGGCGTCATCCTCCGCCGTCGACCTCTCCTTGTTCGGGTTTCTCTTCCTTCCTGCGCCCTGGGTCCCCATAGTTTCTCACAGAGTACACAGATTCTCCCGATGCCGTGACGGTCACAAAACTAAGGCAGATGAAGGTTTGGATCCAGACGGATGGAAGAAAACGGCAGCTCCCCAGTTACGCCTCGGCTACCCTGTCAGACTACCGACAGTAGCACCGGGAGCCGGAGGAGACGTGCTGAACGCATGCTTCACTGGGGCACATCCGTTTCATGGCTCCTTCCTGTGTTTCTCAACTCGACACTCACGCAAGTTTGTGTCAGACCCCAGCGGCCAACAGGAAACACGTTCCGCCGATGTTAACGTCAGTCCGTCTCTGTGATATATCGCCCGGGTGTTAAGGTGATCACTGAAGTTGTCTCTGGTTAGTCTGGAAGTCGCTCTACACCCGGTCAGTCGGTGTGAGATCCGAGGAAGCCTTGAGCCTCGTGGAGGTCGCTCTACAACCGGTCGGTCGGTGTGAGGTCTGATGCAGCCTGGAGTCAGACTATAGTGGAGGTCTGAGGCAGCCTTGAGCCAAGACTCGTGGAGGTCTGATGAGGCAGCCTGGAGCCCGACTAATGGAGGTCTGACTGAGGCAGCCTGGAGCCCTGACTCGTGGAGGTCGCTCTACACGTTCAGGGGTTCCGTTTCCAAGCTGCCACCACTCTCTGGGTCTATCTCAGTCTCTCAGCCTCTCCACTCTTTCACACTCTCCGGTCTATTTTTACCCCTCATGACCACAGTGACCAGTGCTCTAAAACGGGGGTCTTCCTTCTTAAAGGCACACGGTAGGCCTAGTCTGTGGTGAAAGAAACTGTCAAAATCACGTAGGGGGTTATTACTTGTTTGGAGTATATCTAAGATGTTATATTGTATTAGGCTACTTTGTGATACTTCATTGAAACTTGGTTTACGTTCAGAAGTAATTGGTACAACTCAAAACACTACATCATATCACATATCATCATATTCGGGAAGAAGGCTCATAGATTAATTTTAATACACATACATTTGTGTTGGGGATAATAAAAGCCAGACTGATGGATAGGCAACACTGAGGTAGCTGGGTCACTTTAATTACCGCTCGTCTAGACATACTCGGCCACTACCACTAATAGTGTTTGACTGGTAACAGTGCAATGTCGCCCCCATGTGGCTATAAGGTGTCTGTAAAGTATTTAATAACTTGTAATAAAAGATGTCCACACATGGGCTCCATGTTAAAGGTCCCATGGCATGCTACTTTATGGACACTATTTGAAGACGTTCAAGAAATTCCGCCTTGGTGCAGAATTACAGCCACTACGAGCCAGTCCCAGATGAAGTTTCCACAAACATGCCGTTTTTTAGAGGCGGGTCAAGGTGGAGGGTTGGGGTAGGCCCTGAGCAGCTTGCGACCACGATACCATGTGCACTCTGGGTGCTCCGGCGAGAGTCCTGGAGCTCTATATCTAAATAATATCATATTATACATAGATATCCAGTGTTGGGAAAGTTCACTTTCTACGCGAACTAGTTCAAAGTTCAGTTCACAAATTTTAAAATGAACTAGTTCAGTTAAACGTTCATAATTCAAAATTTTTAACTAAGTTCACAGTTCCAAAAAATGAACTCTTCCTTGGTTCTTTTTTTCAATATGTTGCTGTGAGCTTTTATTTTTTTCCTGGTATTTTGAACATTGAGCCCCCTTTGTGGTTTGTCTAGGATGAAATAGAGTGGTTGAATCAAGTATCGTAGCGAAATATCGTTTCTATCGTGTTTTATTGCACATTTAGCGCATTTTGTAAATCCCATTGATTTCTGTTGGAAGACTCATTGCTCGTTGACCTGAAACGGAAAGGGGGGGGGGGGTAATGTTTGTAATACAACCCGGAAAAACACATGGATACATCAAAAAGCCCCCATCCTTCGACGGACGCATATTTGTGAACAAGGCGTCAGCCCTTGCTGCTCCGTCGCCTCGACGGAAGGTTACAATTTTTGGGAGGCGAAAGTCAGGCCCTTGCGGTGGACGCAAGGAGGGTCCGCAAGGACGTAAACAAACTTATGAACTTATGAACTCAACGTCTTTACTCAGTCAACTTCAGGTTGTCATGCACACATGATGATTGTATCACGTGATGACTCATAACACCCGGGCACATAATTTACATGTGATCATGCAATTCTTTTAACGTGTCCTCATTATAAAATCAATCGTTTGACCAATAAATCAAACAGTCAAGCAATTAATAAAAAACAGCCAACCAACCAGTCATCGATCACTCAAATGAGTCTATGTCTCTTGGACATGTGGGTAAACATATACAGTCTATGCATCCTTAGGCAGTCAGTCGTTATATACAGGATGTCTATGATACCTTAAACAAATGGTTGGCTAAAATGGAGATTGCAAATATCTCCTGCTACACCTTATGCATACTGCATCTATGCATGTGTGGGACCCACTGAAACATTCATGAACATTGATATCCCCGGTCAGCAGAAAAACCACCTGTCTGCTGATAAAGAGGTAGTGAGAGCATACACAGTGCTGCAATGTTCTTCCTCCTTTTGCTTTTGCTTTGTGGAACAACAAGTACAGCGATTCTCTTGGTGGCTGTTAATGAGGCGAAAAATCTGTTTTACACGCCTAAATTAACCACGCATGTGACCTCACTCATAACTGGTTTGTAACTTTAATGGTGGTTTTCCCACCATTAAAGTTTGTGCGTGTGTGTGTGTGTGTGTGTGTGTGTGTGTGTGTGTGTGTGTGTGTGTGTGTGTGTGTGTGTGTGTGTGTGTGTGTGTGTGTGCAGTGGAGGACTCAGGGGGGGGGGGGCAGGGCGACCGCCCCCCCTCGTGGCTCAATGGTTGAAAAAGCGCACTAAAGTGCCCTTCAAGAGTGTCGAAAACGAGAGAAAATGCCTTATTGGCTGCCTATTTCACGTGCAAAACATGATCAGGTGCCCTCTAGGGTGCTCCTTCATACAATAAATTATGATGATGTGCCCTCTAGAACAAGAAAATTCAATGACGTGCCTTAATGAGTGCCCTTATAGTCCCTTTCTGCCCGTCTGGTGCCCTTTTAGTGCCCCCTTTAGTACCCTGATAGTGCCCTTCTGCCCGTTTGGTGCCCTTCTAGTGCCCTGATAGTCCCCTTCTGCCCGTCTGGTCCTTCTAGTGCCCTGATAGTCCCCTTCTGCCCGTCTGGTCCTTCAAGTGCCCTTCTGCCCATCTGGTGCCCTTCTAGTACCCTGATAGTGCCTTTCTGCCCGTCTGGTCCTTCTAGTGCCCTTCCAGTGCCCTTCTAGTGCCCTTCTAGTACCCTGATAGTGTCCTTCTGCCCGTCTGGTCCTTCTAGTGCCCTTCCAGTGCCCTTCTAGTGCCCTTCTAGTACCCTGATAGTGCCCTTCTGCCCGTCTGGTCCTTCTAGTGCCCTTCTAGTGCCCTTCTAGTGCCCTTCTAGTACCCTGATAGTGCCCTTCTGCCCGTCTGGTCCTTCTAGTGCCCTTCTAGTACCCTATAGTGCCCTTCTGCCCGTCTGGTCCTTCTATTGCCCTTCCAGTGCCCTTCCAGTGCCCTTCCAGTGCCCTTCTAATGCCCTTCTAGTGCCCTGATAGTGCCCTTCTGCTCGTCTGGTCCTTATAGTGCCCTTCTAGTGCTCTTCTGCCCGTCTGGTGCCCTTCTAGTGCCCTTCTGCCCGTCTGGTGCCCCCATGGTTGAAAAAGTGTGCTAAAGTGCCCTCTATGGTGGTGAAAATGAGAGAAAGTGCCTTATTGGCTGCCCTTTACACGTGAACGAAAATTTTAAAAAAAAAAGCGGATAAAGAGTATGTCAGAACCCATAGTGGAAAAGCGCAATTAGATGCCAAATTAGAAAAACTTAATATTTTCAGTTTGCATAATCCGTTTAAAATGTATATTAATTTTTTGAGCGTTCAAGACCATTCAAGTGTCATTTCGTGCAAGAGAGACGATAATGGTCAGCTATCAGCTCAACATGAAGGAAAACTTCCTTAAATGTTTCCGTAGCTGGCTGTCAGCGGTCAAAGACTGTATGGTAGCGGCACATTGAATTATCTCCAGTCAAATTTTTACTTAAATGTTAGTAAAGATGAAAGCAGTAAGGCATCCTCCTTTCTTTGGCTAAAATTTGAAAGTGCACAATGATGTGAACAACTCATTTTGGTGTTTATAAAGTCGCTAGAATAAGGGGAAACAGTGTCTTTGAAGCAAAAAAAATTCTGGGGGAGGACCGCCAGACCCCCCGTTTAAATTATGACCCCAACTATTCTTTTAAGTGCTACATGGAGATGTAACCAGTGCCCCCAATGGGACCTTCAAGGCAGCGCTTGCTAAGGTTAGGGGATAGGACCTTCCAGGCAGCGCTGCCTTTAATGGCGTGTTTCCACTGCAGGGTGCGGAACGGATCGGATCGCAAGGGTGCGGATCGGGTCGCGTTTCCACCGCCAAAAGTGGGCGTGACCCGGACTTGGCCGTACCCGTTCCGGCCTCGTTCTCGGGACTCCTCCGTTGGGGTACCGAAAACGAGACGAGACGCCTGAAAGGGTCCCGGGAAATTCTAGCTACACACCCCCTCCGTTGATTGGTCGACAGAATCATCACTTCCGGGTGACGCGGGGATAAAAACAAACAAACAGTAACCTCGAGGTATTATTCTTTACAATTAACATGTCGCGTAAAACGCTTGCTTGGGCGAACAAGGAGGTGGAGACGTTCGTCTGCATTCTTGGGGAGGAAGACGTTGTTTACGATGTTTACATAGCTGCCGTGGCGATCGACATCCGGCCTACCACAAAGGGTACTGTCGGCAGTGGAAACGCGACCTCGGAACTGCGCTGGGCTATACAGCCCCCTCCCTACCGCACCTTTGCGATCCGATCCGTTCCGCACCCTGCAGTGGAAACGCGGCATAAGGCTCCGTTGGGGGAACAAAACATCATCAAGTTAGAAAAGCCACTGTGTCCGCTTGTGGGGCCCTATGTTGTCCAGAATGTGCCCTTTTTATTTTTTCGCCCCTGCCCTTCAAACAGTCTGAGTCCGCCACTGTGTGTGTGTGTGTGTGTGTGTGTGTGTGTATGTGTGTGTGTGTGTGTGTGTGTGTGTGTGTGTGTGTGTGTGTGTGTGTGTGTGTGTGTGTGTGTGTGTGTGTTAAAGCAAGGAAGTGTGTCTTATGTCACATTTACAAGTCATGCCATCCCTGCCATCGTCTTTCAACAGCAGCAGAAGCATTTGGATCTGTGAAAGCAGTCTGTCATGCCTTAAAGTGGGGACAAGCCAATAAGTAAGTGTTAAAACAGGACGAACATTTCCACCGTCTCCATTCCCTCCTTGCTAGGAATCCTCTGTCTCTAGCGTGGTGGATGGAGCGGGGGTCGTCGGGGCTGGCTGGAGCAGGTCAGGTGGGCTATGAGGCTGTGTCACTGAGGACGTTGAGGGTGAAGATGGTGCTGGTGGGGAGCTCTGGGCTGGGGAAGTCCAGCCTAGCTCTCCACTTCAGGAAGGACGAGTTCAGGTCCTTCTTCTCCCCCACCGTGGGCTGTAAGTACCTCATCCTCCTACATTACCCATAGTCATACTGCTCTCTGTCACTGACAGCTGATGGACAAAGAGGGACTGGATCTGATGAGTTAGTACTTGTTAGTAGGCCAGTCTGGCTGTCTGTCTGTCATGTATTGATTTTTTACCCCATTGGCTGACAATCTGTACCCAGCTAGTCTTACAGTGGTCCACACATAGACAGAAGCAACATGACAGATTTGAAAAAAACAAAATCAGTGAATGCAGTAACATTCAATGAAATGGAGATGACATACAGTAGCTGTCTGGTTTGTCTGTCGGTCTGCATATGTCTGTAAGTCTCTATGTCAATCTGTCTGTCTGTTTGTTTGTTTTTGTGTGTGTTTGTCAGCTTGTTGGTGGAGCTAGTGACCTGCTGACATGTAAATGCTATCTAGTAGCATTACGGTTGCGTTGACAGCCACGATGAAAGGACAATGTTTGACAAAAGGATCAGAGCTGTGTGTGAAAGACAGCGAGACTCCTGTGCATAAACCAACCCACAGAACAACAATTGGGACACCTGTGTGTGTGTGTGTGTGTGTGTGTGTGTGTGTGTGTGTGTGTGTGTGTGTGTGTGTGTGTGTGTGTGTGTGTGTGTGTGTGTGTGTGTGTGTGTGTGTGTGTGTGTGTGTGTGTGTATGTTTCTAGGCATATGTATGTATGTATGTCTGAATGTATGTTTTGAGCATGTATGTACACTATGTTTGTATGTTTTTGTATGTACTTATGTATGTTTATTTGCATGTTCGTATGCATGCTCTCTGTACTTATGCATATAAATATCTTGTAGGCATGCATTTACATACTGATGTCTGTCCCTAGTACTACTAAATCAAACTTTTCTGCACTACCTGCACTTTACTGTATAACTGTTATAATTAACTTTTGCTGCACAGATATTATACTGTAAGTATATGTATACATGTTGCTCAAACTGATGTTTGCACTCTGGTTAGACCCACCTATATTTCGTTGCATTGTAACCTGTTACTGTTCAATGACAATAAAGTGAATCTAATCTAATCTATGTATGCATGTGAGCCTGTATGAATGAATGTATCTCCATATGGTGGAAGTCTGGACGAGGTCAAACTTAACCTTGAAGATACACACTTGAACTTCACACCTATGAATGGGTTAATCAATTTGTTTTATTAAATTAATGGTGGGGTTTGGACAAATCAAACTAAAGTGTCCCATATCAGGGCGATCTCCCACAGCGGGTTAGTCTCTCTGGACCTTTGGCCCCTCAGGAGAAGAGGGTTGAGAGCAGGGTCAGGGGGTAGAGCAGAAGCAGGCCCTGTTCCTCATGAAGTTTCTCTTCCATCCTTCTACCAATCAGACTAATCATTCATCCTGTCCCCTTGCCACCGACCGCACCCGGGCTATGCTGGCGCTACTGGTGTGCAACCTCTCTATTCAGTGGCTGGGCAGGGTAAGACCATGGAGGAGAGGCTGTCTGCTTATGAACGCTGTCTGAAGGCTGAGGGTCGACTAGGGACCGTGAAGGAGAGGCTGTCTGAAGGCTGGGTGTTGAATAGGGACTATGAAGGAGAGGCTGTCTGAAGGCTGGGTGTTGAATAGGGACTATGAAGGAGAGGCTGTCTGAAGGCTGGGTGTTGAATAGGGACTATGAAGGAGAGGCTGTCTGAAGGCTGGGGGACGGCTAGGGGCCGTGAAGGAGAGGCTGTCTGAAGGCTGAGGGTCGACTAGGGGCTATGAAGGAGAGGCTGTCTGAAGGCTGGGGGACGGCTAGGGGCCGTGAAGGAGAGGCTGTCTGAAGGCTGAGGGTCGACTAGGGACCGTAAAGGTGAGGCTGTCTGAAGGCTGGGTGTTGAATAGGGACTATGAAGGAGAGACTGTCTGAAGGCTGGGGGACGACTAGGGGCCGTGAAGGAGAGGCTTTCTGAAGGCTGAGGGTCGACTAGGGGCTGTGTAGGCATGCTGTGGCGTTCAGACCGCTGGACGCTGGGTTCCCCCTGGGCGGGGGGGCTTTTTTAATTTAAGGTCTTTTGACCTTAAATAATGTATCCCTAAATGAAAGCAGGGAGACATTGACTCCCGCGATAGGGAGTCAATGTCTCCCGCTGCCCGCGATAGGTAAGTGAGACGTGGCGGCCGCCTATTGACAAATGAAAACACAGCAAGAGCCTAAACTTAAAGTTAACTTTAACAAATAACTAACACTTTTCAATTGAATCTAAACATATACCGCATCTGCCATGTACAACCCGGAACACAATATTCTAACAGTGGAGGATTTAATGGACCTAGAAGCATTCATCGACCACTACTACCATCTGCAAGCCAACATGGACCCGGAATCGGATAACCCCAACAAACGAAAAAAGAAAGATTCCTCAACTGATACTGAAGATCTACCAACGATTGACATCGAGGTAAGCGTTCTGGCCAGTATCAACAAAAAACTGGACCTTTTGGTCACACTACACCAAGAAATAAAAGACATAAGCGATAGCCTGGACTTTGCGCACCATCACATTGTAACACTGCAACAATCGAATCAGGAATTACAAACAACCGTTGAATCACTAAGCGAACAAATGCAAGCCATTACCAAGGAAAATAAACGGATGAAAGACAATATCCTGGACTTACAAGCCCGTTCCATGCGCGACAACCTGATATTCTCCGGCATCCCCGAGCAAACACCTGACAATCCGAAATGCCTCATTAAACAATTTATGGAAACTCATTTGAAAGTACCCGCCGACTCCATTCAAAACATTTAGCTTCCACAGAGTTCATCGTCCAGGCAAACACCCAGACAGAGGACCCAGACTCATTATCGCAAAATTTGAACACAAAATAACTTGTTAAAAGCAAGGGAAGGGAACTTAAAGGCAAACCATTTGGCCTCAATGACCAGTCCCCACGTGAAATAAATGCCGCAAAATACTCTACCCAATCCTAACGCCTCGTTTCCACATACGTATGTTTTTCGTATCCGTGCTTCCGTAAATTTACGGAAGGAGTCACTAGTGTTTTACGTACGGACATGAATTTATTTACGGACAAAAGATGGGGGAGCGTATGATAATGGCCTTTTTTAGGAGACCGGTACTTTGGAACATGAGGATCGACATATACAGAGATAAAAACAAAACGAACCAGGCTTGGAAAGAGATCGGCGAGGAGTATGGCCTGCCAGGTACTTACATGTTTTGTGAAAAACATAAAAACTTTCATACGGTATCTCCGTAAAACGACGGCGAAAGTAAAAAGATTTTAACGTATATTACGGACATACCGGACAGAAATTTTACGGAGGGGAGGAGTCTCGGAGGAAAAACGGACATTACCGAGAATCACATTGGAATGAATGGACTTTCGGTCGGAGACGGTTGGAACGCATACGAGAATGTACGTATGTGGAAATGAGGCGTAACGCCTCGTTTCCACATACGTATGTTTTTCGTATCCGTGCTTCCGTAAATTTACGGAAGGTGTCGCTGGTGTTTTACGCACGGACATGAATTTATTTACGGACAAAAGATGGGGGAGCGTATGATAATGGCCGTTTTTAGGAGACCGGTACTTTGGAACATGAGGATCGACATATACAGAGATAAAAACAAAACCAACCAGACTTGGAAGGAGATCGGCGAGGAGTTTGGCCTGCCAGGTATTTACATGTTTTGCGAAAAACATAAAAACGTCCATACGGTATCTCCGTAAAACGACGGCGAAAGTTAAATTTTTTGAACGTATATTACGGACATACCGGACAGAAATTTTACGGAGGGGAGGAGTCTCGGAGGAAAAACGGACATTACGGAGAATCACATTGGAATGAATGGACTTTCGGTCGGAGACGTTTGGATCGCATACGAGAATGTACGTATGTGAAAACGAGGCGTAAAAGAAAACAGGAACAGCAATACACGTACAGCTCTTGTGGTTGATAAGCTGTACATAGATGGGCAGCAGTCTAGTGAAGTAATGAACGAGTCCGGTTGTGTGTAAGAATAAAGTACCCAGCCTGTCAAGAATCGGTGGCCGCTTCATTCCATCATATTCCGACCTATAAGCAGACTCACTGTCGGTCAAAGTGAAGGGTGTTGCCCCCGAGAGAGCATCGGCCCTGGAGGGAATGTATCACCTGTGGTCCTCGGTCTGGGAGCCGACAGCAGGAAAGATGTAACTAACCATCTTGTAGTTGCAGGCGGAGCGCAAGAGAGTATACGTGATCCAATAATTTGAGATAAAAATAAAGCAAATTAATTTGAATGATTTTAGCTTGTGTGTGATTTATCGCGGGCACGGGCACACACAAGCTAAAATCATTAAAATGAATGTGCTATATTTTTATCTCGCACTATTGGAGCGAGTATACTCTTTTGCCTCCAACTACGAGATGGTTAGTGTGCCTTAGGTCGGAATATGGTTGGAATGAAGCGCCCACCGATTCTTGACAGGCTGGGTACTTTATTCCATGGTTGTAAGTTTGGTCTCAGCTATGGTAGGGACACTTCACAGACGTAACCCCAAATCACTAGACTGCATCATGCTGAACAATCAGTACTTTATTAAAGGCCCACTATGCAACTTCGGGAATTTCTTCGCTGTTTTCTTGGTTTTGGCACGCACATTTCTCTACACAGCGCCCCCTACAGCTTCGTAGTAGATATTTTACAACACTGTCGTAACAACTCGTTGACGACCCTTCCCCATGCATTTCTACGCGAGCCATGTGCATTTGTTTTCAAAGAAGCCGGCGAATGCGTGGAGCCATGTCCGAAGTAAATGTTCATAAAGTGTAGGCAAGGTTATACATTTTTAAAATGGTGTATTTGTATTGCAATAAACATAAAGCCATCCTTTTTATAGTTGACGAGGAGAATTTATATCCTAGATTATAATTGTTTTATCTTAGGTTGAACAGAACAATCAGTGTGAGAGTGTTGGCCAACATAATAATCTAAATAAACAAGAACCTGGATTCGGGGATTCAGTCTGTATCTGGGGGACGAGACAGACGAACAGCAAAACACCAATGGAAACAAAGGTGTTTATATGGCTGCAACCAAGCAAGCTAGAAACATACAGGGCTCACAACAAAACGGTCGAGAAAACAATTTTTATAGGGCTCACAACAAAATGGTGGAGCAAACACATTTGTACAGAGACTATCAACATCAAGAATACCACGAGGACAAAGTTCACCCAAGGGTACTTTCAATTTCAAAAGCAACACGGCCAAGTCGGAGTCTGATTTGAAGTCTTCTTTTTCTTTCAGTTCACGCTATTCCTGAAAAGCTTGCCCAACGTTTACTCGTGTCTGGCCTCTCTGTCGGTCAGTCTCCCCTTTCTCTTCTTGTAGTGGCCTTTTGCCAAGATTAAAAGGCCACTATAGGAGCGGGGTAGACGACGCGCAATCCAAAGTACAAAGTAGGCAATCCGATCCGAAGTTCAATCAAAAATGCTTTATTAGATACAGCTTCAAACTAAATGATTCTTCTTGCTAACTATAGGCCTACTTATTTGCCAACATTTGCGAATATTGTTTGCGATTGTATCCGATTGTTTGCGATTGTTTGCGGTCAAAAAACTGTCCCACTTCCCCGTCTAACTCTCGTTTCTGTTACAGTCCCGCACGTGAATTAAATCCCTTTAATTAGCTGAATGACCGACAATATAACTGACCTACTGGGGGAGCCAGACAGAATACAAACTCAAATTAACCATCGATATAAATTATTATTGATTCCATTTCATTATGCCATACTTCCGTTATGGCTCCAACATACCGGCCCCTAATTGTTGACGCGGTAGCAAGACAATTAATCAATTAAATAAGGAGCCAAAGTAAACAATTTCATAAATAGACAAACACAGCATACACTTCATAGCCCATCAGAGTCCATAGATCATAATTTCTCGTAATCCATAGTTCATTATAATCCAATCCTTGGGAAGAAAAAAGTAATCCATGGAACAAAAAGGTAATCCTTTGGGGAAAAGTAATCCTTGGAAACCCATGCATGAATTCATGGGCAATGAGGGGTTCAAAAGTCAATGAAATGTGTGCGTGCATGTATGGGAAATGAGAAACTCAAGGTTCAGGGGGTATGTGTGCAGGTGTGTGTTTCTGTTCACAATCCCAACTCCATCACACTCAATCACCTGCCTCCAGGAGCAGGCAGAGCTTGTCAATGGGTCCCTGCAGGATGCTACTCTTGGTTTTCACCAAGACACTCCGAACGAGCCCTCCTGGCCCAGGCAGTGCCTTCACCACACGGCCCATGAGCCAAGAGCTCCTTGGTGCTGTGTCGTCGACTATGATGACCAGATCATCAGGGTGAAGGTTCTGCTTAGGGTTGTGCCATTTGCTTCGCTGCTGCATGATAGGGAGATACTCAATCAACATGCTGGTTGGATTAGTGTCCACACTAACGATGTTTGCAAAGACCTCCTTTTTGATCTCGGGATCATCTAGAGGGATTTGTCCTAGTCTCTCTGGAATTTCAGGCCAGTCCGTTTCCTCCTTCTATAGAAACTGAGCACCCTTCAGCCATCTTACCGACTTCAAGAATGGCTCTATGTTTGACCCACGTGAAGCGTCGTCGGCTGGGTTGTCCTTAGTGTTAACATATCTCCATTGTTTGTCTTGAGATAGTTCGCAGATCAATGAAACTCTGTTGGCAACAAAGGTATGGTATCTTCTTGTTTTGTTGTGGATATATCCCAATACCGATGTGCTATCCGTCCAGAAAACAGAGTCCTTGAGTTCCAGTTGTAGCTCCCTCTTCAGCATCCGATCCACTTTCATGGCAAGTGTTGCTGCAGTAAGCTCCAGCCTGGGTATCGTGATCTGTTTGAGAGGAGTCACTCTTGATTTTCCCAGAACAAATGCAACGCAGACCCTTCCTGCTGTGTTGGTGAGCCTGAGATAACTGACAGTGCCGTAACCTGTTTCACTTGCATCACTGAAGTGATGGAACTCTGCAGTCCTTATAGGGCCAAAATCCTCAGGTTTCATGCACCTATCCACTGTTAATCTGCTGAGCTGCTCCAGTCCTGTGATCCATCTCTGCCATTGGTTGGAAAAGTCTTCTGGGATAATTTGGTCCCATCCTGACTTTAATTTGCAGAGTCCTTGGAGTATTTGTTTTGCTTTCAGGGTGAATGGAGAAAGGAATCCTAATGGATCATAGATTGAGCTAACCATAGAAAGGATGCCTCTTCTGGTAAGGGCTCTATCCTTGATGGCAACCTTGATGGCGAAAGAGTCACTTTCGGCGAAAGAGTCATTTTTCGGCAACTTCTCCTTGTCTAAGTCTAGTTCCTTCAATTGCTTGGCTCTGTGATGTTCTGGAATACTCGCCAGCACTTCACGGCTATTACTGACCCATTTGGTCAATGAGAAGCCCCCTTGGGCACATGCCTCCCTGAGGTCACTGATAAGCTTGATAGCTTCTTCCACTGTGGCTGTAGACGTGAGGCAGTCGTCGACATAGAAGTTGTTCCTGATTGTCTGAGTTACTTCTCTGTCGTACCTCTGGCAATTGTCTTCTGCAGTTTGCCTTAAAGCGAAATTAGCGATGCTAGGAGAAGACACTGCACCAAATAGGTGGACATTCATCCTGTAGGTCTCCAAGGGTTTGCTGGTGTCTCCTCCTGGCCACCATAGAAATCTGAGGAAGTCCCTGTGATGTTCTTGGACTTGCACTCGGTAGAACATTGATTCAATGTCTGCCATGAAGGCAATCTGTTCTTGGCGGAACCGGAGGAGGACTCCTATGAGGGTGTTCGTTAAATTGGGTCCTTGGAGGAGTTCCTGGTTTAGAGAGGTGTCTTTAAAAGATGCAGCACAATCAAACACAACTCTTAGTTTACCCTTCTGTTGATGGTAAACACCATGGTGAGGTATGTGCCATACCTGTCCATCCTTACGATGAAGCTGTTCCATTGGCACCTTTTCTGCGTATCCCTTTTCCAGCACTTCAGTCATGAACCTTTTATACTCCATGGCATATCCTGCATCCCTCTTAAACTTCCTGAGGAGATTTAGAGTGCGTTGTTGAGCCACTGCATAGTTGTCTGGCATAACTGTGTCTTTGTTGCGAAAAGGTAAAGGCAGCTGGTAGTGTCCATTTTTGAGAACAAAGGAATTACGTGCCATCGTCATGAACCTTTTATCCTCATCAGATGTTTCTTCCTTTTCGTCATACTCCTTTTCGCAGAAGTCGTGGTTATACTGCGTAAGGAGAAGGTCCTTGAGATTTGAGACCGATATTCGATTGGCTAACACCACGTTGGGTCCAAGTTCGACAGCAGAGCAAGAAGAGAGTGGACCGTTTACCACCCATCCAAACAGTGTCTTTACTGCATATGGGCCATTGCCTTCGCTATTTATTATTTCCCAGGGTTCCATTGCCTTAGGAACATCGATCCCAATCAGCAGTTCGATATCCGCATCGATTTCATCCAGCTGTATCCGGCTCAGATAAGGCCATCTTGCAAGATCCTTTTTGGTGGGTATATTTTCTTTGGAGACAGGAATCTTGTCCTGCGTGTACACCTTTGGTAGATTAAGATATGTGCTACCATCCAAGTGACTTATCTCAAATCCTGATATCTCGTAAGTCCTAACAGGCCTTTCCTGACCCATGGTTCTTAGGAGAATTGTTGTTTTGCGAGCCTTTGGACTCATCTTCCTCATTAAATTCTCGGTGCAGAATGACGCTGAGCTGCCAGGGTCAAGGAAAGCGTAGGTTGAGATGAACCTATTTCCCTTGTCAACCTTGATTTTGACTGGAACAATGGCAAGCGCAAGGTTCTTACCGGCCCCAGTTGATTCACCAGCTGATACAAGGGCACTGTTGACAGTTGTTCTTCTTTCAGCTGGGCTGGACGTTGGCTGATGTTCCAGGTTTGTGTTTTCAATGTTCTCTATATGCAGTATGGTTGGGTGAGACCTTTGACACTTGTCACATGTCAGCCGTCTCCTGCAGTTCTTGCTCATATGACCTCTTAGCAGACATCCAAAACAATAGCCATTTATTTTCAGAAAGTCTACCTTTTCTTTGTGTGGATGGGCTTTAAACTTTGGGCAATCAATGAGTGCATGTTTGGCTTTGCAGAAATTGCATGAAGAAGCAGGATTGATACATTGAGGCTGTTGCTTAAAGGTCCAACTTGGTGTATTTGAAGGTACGATGCTTTCTTCTTCAATGGATGGTTCCACTATGGTCGCAAAGCTGCTGCCTCTGTTTTTGGGTGACTTGGGAACAACTGCTTGGTTCCTTGTAACTATCCTCCTGATTGGGGATATACAAGACCACAACCCCCCTAACAGTGGATCCAGGAGTATTTTTGCTTGCCTTTCCATGAATTCCACCAGGTTGTGGAATCTAGCTCTGCCCTTCATTCTCTGTAAAGTGTCATAGGCTGCTGTTCGCCATCTTTCACGCAGCTTGTAGGGAAGTTTGGAAATTATCAACCTTAAATTTGATGGCATATCGAGCTCTTCCATATACTCTAAGCTTCTCATTGCATTACAGCATCCTCTTAGGTACAGCGCATAGGCATGGAGCCCTTTTCCATCATCAGCTCTGACTGCTGTCCAATTTAAAGCCTTCTCCATAATAGGCGTTGGTTATTTTAATTTCATCCCCAAAGTGCTCCTCTAGTAGCCGTTTGGCTTCAACATATCCATGACGTGCGTCCATGTGGAGACAGCTGCGCACAAGGCTCCTTGGCTGGCCTGATGTGTACTGTTCCAGAAAGTAGAGCCTGTCTTGACTGCTACTAGTTTTATCTTCAATGACGTGTTCAAATGCCCTCATGAAAACATGGTAATTTAGCGGGTCACCATCAAATGCTGTGATCTCCCTAGCCGGTAGCAAGGCTAGCTTTTGCTGCGTGATAATGAGTTCAGCAAGATTTCCTTGACCTGAAAAAATAAATGAATAAATAAAAAAACCTGCAGCTTTGACGATCCCAAAATCGTAATGCTTGAGATCGCGATTTTCGGTCGAAAACGATAGATCGTTCAGCCCTACCTCACGGATGGCTGAGCTTCTCACCCTATCCCTAAGGGAGACGCCAGCCACCCTTCTGAGAAAACAAATCTCGGCCGCTTGTACCCGCGATCTCGTCCTTTCGGTCATCACCCAACCCTCATGACGATAGGTGAGGATAGGAACGAAGATCGACCGGTAGATCGAGAGCTTTGCCTTGCGGCTCAGCTCTCTTTTCGTAACAACGGTGCGGTAAAGCGAACGCAATACTGCCCCCGCTGCTCCGATTCTCCGGCCAATCTCACGCTCCATCGTAACCTCACTCGCGAACAAGACCCCGAGGTACTTGAACTCCTTCAATTGGGCTGAGGACTCATTTCCTACCCGGAGTAAGCAATCCACCGGTTTCCTGCTAAGAGTCATGGCCTCAGATTTAGCGGTGCTGATCCTCATCCCAGCCGCTTCACACTCGGCCGCCAGCCGATCCAGTGAGTGCTGAAGGTCACAGGCCGATGATCCAATGAGGACCACATCATCTGCAAAAAGCAGTGACGAGATCCTCAGACCACCGAACTGCAACCCCTCCCCACCACGACTACGCCTCGATATCCTGTCCATGTATATCACAAACAGGATTGGTGACAAGGCGCAGCCCTGGCGGAGACCAGCACCCACTGAGAACGAAAATGACTGGCTGCCGAGGACGCGAACACAGCTCTCGCTTTGGGAGTACAGAGATTGGATGGCCCTGAGGAGAGACCCCCTTACCCCTTACTCCCGCAGCACCTCCCACAGTTTCTCCCGGGGGACCCGGTCATACGCCTTCTCCAGATCCACAAAACACATGTAGACCGGATGGGCATACTCCCAGGCCCCCTCCAAGATCCTTGCGAGAGTGAAGAGCTGGTCCGTAGTTCCACGTCCGGGGCGAAAACCGCATTGTTCCTCTTCAATCTGAGGTTCGACGATCGGTGCCTTTCCAGCACCTTGGAGTAGACTTTACCAGGGAGGCTGAGAAGTGTGATACCCCGGTAATTGGCACACACTCTCTGGTCCCCCTTTTTGAACAGGGGAACCACCACCCCGGTTTGCCACTCCTTTGGCACTGTACCCGACACCCACGCAATGTTGAATAGGCGTGTCAACCATGACAGCCCCTCGACACCCAAAGCCTTTAGCATTTCTGGCTGGATCTCATCAATTCCTGGGGCTTTGCCACTGCGGAGATGTTTGACTACCTCAGTGACCTCCACCAGGGAAATTGACGACGAAAAACCATCAACCTCGAGCTCTGCCTCCAACATAGAGGGCATGTTATTCGGATTCAGGAGTTCCTCAAAGTGTTCCTTCCAACGTCCGACGGCCTCCTCAGTTGAGGTCAACAGAGTCCAATCCTTACTGTACACAGCTTGGATGGTTCCCTGTTTCCCCCTCCTGAGGTGCCGGATAGTCTTCCAGAAACACTTTGGTGCCGACCGAAAGTCCTTCTCTATGGCCTCTCCGAACTTCTCCCACACCCGCTGCTTAGCCTCCGACACGGCAGCAGCTGCAGCCCTTCGAGCCTGTCGGTACCCTGCAGCCCTCAGGAGTCCTCCAGGATATCATATCCCGGAAGGCCTCCTTCTTCAATCGGACGGCTTCCCTGAACACCGGTATCCACCACGGTTTCCGAGGGTTACCGCCCCTTGAGGAGCCTAAGACCCTGAGGCCACTGCTAGCCGCCGCCGCTTCAGCAATGGAGGCTTTGAACACCGCCCACTCCGGCTCAATGCCCCCAACCTCCACAGGAATTCCAGAAAAACTCAGCCGGAGGTGTGAGTTGAAGATACCTAGGACGGGGGCCACCTCCAGACGTTCCCAATTCACCCGCACTACTCGTTTGGGCTTACCAGGTCTATCCGCCCCTCTCTTAACCCGAGTGTCCAAAACATGCGGCCTCAGATCAGATGACACGATCACAAAATCGATCATCGATCTTCGGCCTAGGGTACTCTGGTACCAGGTACACTTATGAGCACCCTTATGTTCGAACATGGTGTTCGTTATGGATAATCCATGACTAGCAAAGAAAACCAATAACAAACGACCGCTCGGGTTTAGATCAGGGAGGCCGTTCCGCCCCACCACGCCTCTCTAGGTGTCTCCATCGTTGCCCACGTGGGCGTTGAAGTCTCCCAGCAGAACTACGGAATCCCCTACTGGAGCCCCATACAGGACTCCATTCAGGGTCTCCAAGAAGGCCGAGTACTCTGAACTGCTGTTTGGTGCATACGCACAAACAACAGTCAGAATTTCCCCCCCTACAACCCTTAGGCGTAGGGAGGCGACCCTTTCGTCTACCGGGGTAAACTCCAACACCGCGGCGCTCAGCCGGGGATTTATGAGTATCCCCACACCCGAGTCCAACCCCTATCCAGGAGTACGGTACCAGAGCTGAGACTGTGCGTGGAGGTAAGCCCCACCAGATCTACGCCCGGGTCTGGTCCGTAGAGACCCCTGACCTTCGCTGCCACCCAAGTGGCTGCGCAACCGACCCCAACGGGTCTTCCCACAGGTGGTGGGCCCATGGGATGAAGAGAGGGGGGGTGCCACGTAGTTTTTTCGGGCTGTTCACGGAGCCCGGTCGGGCTCCGTGGCAAACCCGGCCACCAGGCGCTCGACATCGAGCCCTCCGTCTGGGCCTGGCTCCAGACGGGGGCCCCGGCTTCCTCCGGGCCGGGTCACATCTCCTCTTCTTCTGTTATTCATTGAGGTTTTTGAACCATTCTTAGTCTGGCCCCTCACCTGAGACCACTCTGCCATGAGAGACCCTACCAGGAGCACAAGGCTCCAGACAACACAGCCCTCAGGTTCACAGGGACACGCAAACCTCTCCACCACGATAAGGTGACGGTTCCAGGAGAGGCAAACATAATAGCTGGAGATTTCAATACTGTCATCAACCCTACAATCGACCGGTCAAGCACAAGAATAGGGTTAGGGTTAGGAATATTCATACTGCTCCTCCGTCCATCGATCCTCCTCCAGAATTGACTTTTTTCTTATAAGCAACTCACTCTCCCGATATATCCAAGACAACAAAATTCACCCAATCACAATAAGTGACCATGCTCCCGTCGCCCTCTCATTAAACATCCAACTGCATGTTAGATCTCCGACAAGATGGCGCTTTAATACATCCCTATTAGAAGATCCAGAGTTTATTTCTATGATAAAAAAAGAGTGGGCACTCTTCCTGGAAATGAACGGCTATCCAGAAATCTCCCCATCACTTTTATGGGAAACTGCTAAAGCAGTTATAAGAGGAGCAATAATATCATATACATCATAAAAGAAAAAGCAGCAACTAAAATAAGAAATTACCTTAGAAGAGAAAATCAAACACTTAACATCTCAGTATTCCAACAACCAAAACGAAGAAACACAAAATTAACTCTGACTACTTAAAACCCAACTAGAAACAATTACATACACAAAAAAACACAGTTTATTATCCAGCAGCTTAAATATGAAAATGTCCAGGACAGCAATAAATCAAGTAAATATCTGGCAAATCTACTACATTTTAAAAAAAGAAAAAGCAATAATTCCATCCATTCGCGATACTACAACAGGTATAATCACAAATAACTAACAGGACTTAAAGTATTTCATGATTTTTACAACAATCTCCTCATATCACAGTGCCAGCCAATTAGAAACAGACCTCTTCCTAAACAACCTCAACCTACTATCTATAGAACAGGCCAACTTTTTAGACACACACCTTACCTCAGAAGAACTACATAAAGCTCTGAACAAAATTCCAAACCAAAAATCAACCGGACCTGACGGATTTCCTGCCGAATTTTACAAACACTTCTGGAAAACATTGTCACCACTCTTGTATAGAGTAACCATGGAAATAAAGACCTCCTCCACTCAGTGGCGTAACAAGGCAACGACGGGCCCGTATGCAGGATGTTCAAGGCGGGCCCCCCCCCCCCCCGGGGGGCTTCGTTGCAATTGTTGACTGGGGGGGGGGGGGGGGGGGGGGGGGTCGGAGCGATTGTTGACGGGGGGGGGGGGGGGGGGGTTGGGGCGGGGTCCCAGCGATTGTTGGGGGGGGTCGGAACGATTGTTGACGGGGGGGGGGGGGCCCGGGCCCCTGATTGGCCCGGGCCCGTACTCGCCCGCATACCCTGCTTACCGATAGTTACGCCACTGCCTCCACTATACCCACACATATGAACACTGCCATAATCACCATAATATTAAAACCAAATGAAGACCCTACCCACCCCTCAAGCTATCGACCCCTCTCACTGATTAACACAGACCTGAAAATCATTACAAAAGCAATAGCAACAAGAATACAAACGGTCACCCCACTGCTAATCCACTCTGACCAGTCTGGCTTTATCAAAAATAGACATGCTTCAGACAACATCCCAAAACCCTTCAACTTAATTACTATATCACAAAAAAAACAAGACACAACCATAATTGTATCATTAGACGCAGAAAAAGCATTTGACAAAATAAACTGGACCTTTCTATTTAACACCCTGCACAAATTTGGATTTGGAGTGTCATTCATCCACTGGATAAAAACGTTGTACACCTCACCTAGAGCCACAATAGTCACAAATGGGATAACCTCACCAAGTTTCACACTTCACCAAGGAACCAGGCAAGGATGCCCACCCTCCCCATCATTATTTGCTATCTTTATTGAACCATTGGCTGCAGCAATACAACAAAACAATAAAATTGAAGGCATTGTGAATGATAACTCAGAACACAAACTTAGTCTTTATGGAGATGATTTATTATTATACTTAAAAAAAAAACGTCACTTAAAGAAACTTTCAAAACTATAAACAAATTTTCCTCAACCTCTCACTATACAATAAACTGGAAAAAATCAACCCTATATACCTTATCTGAAGACCGATGGGATGCTGCAGCTCAAAATATCTCTCCCTCATTTAACACCGGCAATATGAAATATCTAGGTATCACTATTTCCTCCAGGCTGTCAGAGTTATTTTCCCTCAATTACTCCTCTCTACTAAAAAACATAAAAGATGATTGCAAACGTTGGACCAAATTACCCCTCACTCTCATTGGACGTATTGCAACAGTTAAAATGCAATCTTTACGCCAGATTAATTATTTATTTTCACTACTCCCCATCACTCCCGCTAACAAATGGTTTCAAACACTGGACACACTAACAACTCAATTTTATTGGAAAAACAAAAAACCCAGGATCTCGCATTCAACATAACAAAAAGGAAAATCCCAAGGCGGCCTCGAAGCACCAAACTTTCTCCACTATTTCCTGTCAAATGAACTGCAATACCTATATAAATGGACTCAAAAGGACAATTACCATAACTCATGGATAGAATTAGAAAAACAATTATGTACAACAACATCTCTTGCAGACCTACCGTTCATACCTCAATCAATCCAAAAACTGGACTTATACAAGAATATCACCATCTCCTCACCTCTGACAGCCTGGTGGAAAACACATAAAATCATGAAATTACAACTAGTACCATGCATATACACCCCAATCTGGCACAATCCGGACTTCTTGCAGCACAACACCCCTATATACTTTCCATCATGGCAAAAAAAGGGAATCACCCACCTCAATCATTTATTTCAAAATAACCAATTCATATAATTTAACTCACTAATCCAGAAGTACGGGGTGGAGAAGGACCAATTCCTTCACTATCAACAACTAAAATCCATAATCAAATCCAAAATCAATATAACCAACAATACACTTCTGTCATCAGAATCAAGTGATGAAATTAAAATTACCAACTCCAAAAATATTATCTCAAAACCTTATAAACTCATATCCATATCAGATACTTCTATAACACTTCCAAACATGAAATGGGAAAGAGTCTTGGACCTTCCTCACAACCCCGACTTCTGGACACAGATCAATAAAACCATTTTCTCAATGACCGCTAACACAAACTTGCAGCTTATACAATATAAAACCATTCACAGAACGCACTTCACCCAAGGAAGAATGCACAAAATGGGATTAATCAATACAGATATTTGTTCACAATGTACTCTTGGTAGCACAGATGATTGGGACTGCGAACCAGTATATTCACTTTGGAAGGCAGTCACAGAAAAACTTTCATCTATCTTGAGCTGCAGCATCCCACTTTCCCCAAAGCTATGCTTGCTCGGAGGTCAATCTCAAGTAACCATTCCAACCAAATATAACAACCCATTACTCATCTCTCTAACTATCGCCAAGAAAATAATCTTTCTAAACTGGAAATCCCCAAAAAAACGGCCATATCACTGGATCAACTTAATCGTTGAATACATCTCAATAGAAAGAATTACAGCCGACATGAAAAATAATATATCAGCCTTTAATAATCTGTGTATGGTTCGTTCTTATATTCCGATTTAAAACAAAATCAGAAAAACCAAATAACAGAGTCGTTTTTTGTTTTTTCTGATTTGGTTTTGAAACGGAAAAAGGGCAAAAGGAATAAACAAATAAACAGCATTTTTCTGTTTTTTTAATCAAAACGGGATTACTGAATAATCCAGTTGCTTGTTTTGTTTGTGTGATATTTAGGCCCCGTCCACACGAAGCCGATTTCATGGCGAAACCGCAAAGTTATTGTACGGTTCGGCCTTCCGTCCACACGAAGCCGGCGAATCCGCTGCGAATCCACCCTCGGAGGTGGTTTCAAATCTATCCGGTTTCGTTTTGGATTCGTGTGGACGCCTGAAACCGACTGAAACCGTAAACCATGACGTCATCGCCCCACCCCTCGACCCTCTAGCCAATGACTGTTAAGCCCGCGGAGTCTCAGAACTCACAACAACAAGGATTTCTGTAGCAGAAGCAGCGCCCCTTATGGGCCTGGAATGTGTACTACAGCGTTTCTACAGATCTACCCGGTTTCGCTTGACTCCGTCTTTACGGAGATACTGCGAAACCGGATAGATCGAAACCGTAACGGTTTCGCCTGTTTCGGCTTCGTGTGGACGGGGCCTTAGATAAAACCACAATGCCGGGAAAAGGGCACATGGTTTTAAAAAAATACATATAAAGACGTTTCAAACTTTCCATTGAGTCTCGCATACTACAATGGCCAGCTTTATTGTTTTCCGTGCATGGGAGCCGGCGGCTTAGTCTGCGAGTGGACGATATGACCGTGGAGAAGATCGCCATGATATTCCAGGTGGCTGTTTACTAAGAAACCTAGCTGGTCATAAAACATTAAAATACATCTAAATGATAAGTAGCCTACATATTGTACAATAGGCTACATAGAAGAAGAAAGGAACTAGATTTCTTCTTCGAAGGTTGTGCTCCACACAGAACCTCCTCACCGTCATAACGGAGCACTTCGGTGCACCAGATTGCTTTTTTTGTTTTTCTGTTTCGGGTTAAAAAAAACCAACAAACAAAACACAAACACAAATGAAATGCCGTTTATTTGTTTATTCCTTTTGCCCTTTTTCCGTTTCAAAACCAAATCAGAAAAAATAAAGAACGACTGTTATTTGGTTTTTCTGATTTGGTTTTAAATCGGAATATTCAAAGAACGAACCATACACAGATTTTTTATGAAACCTTGAATATATTTACAACCCATTTACACCCCATACAAAAACAAATTTATATTTTTTAATATTTTATATATATATATGTATATTTTGATATTTTCTCTTCTAATTTTTCATTTCTACATATATATATATTATTTTTTTCTAGAGGCACACACACACACACACACACACACACACACACACACACACACACACACACACACACACACACACACACACACACACACACACACACACACACACACACACACACACACACACACACACACACACACAGCCTATCAACAACAATGTAAAATTATGCAAAGACCTCCTCTATGTTTTTTTCTCTTCCGTTCTGTCTTATGTGAACACTTAAATTGTCATGTCACTCACCTAATAAAAAAATAATAAAAAGAGGTCAGTGAGACGTGAAATGTACTTTTCTACTACTAGAGGGCAGCAGTTACAAACGGTACAGCTCCGATAACCATTATAGCCAGAATAATGAATTATAACAAAAATTGGGATAGTTATATCCACAAAAAAACTTATTTCAAGTGACTAATTGCTCCTAACAACCTATCACTAAGCACGCATTGTACAAAGTAGTTGACTCATTCATTAGAATAACATAACCACGTTGTTCGGTATCGTTATTAAAAATGCACTTTAGACTGTTAACCCAACAAACAGTTAAATATATAGGGCAAATTGCTCTGTCAGTTAGCATTGCTGCGCTTTAAAACCGTACTCCTTAAAACTGAGGTTTTGGAGTTTAACAGGACGTGATTGCAGTGTGTAACGACTCGTACAGGATCAGCTGATTCCTAGCTGACTCGGTTTAAACTGCTTGGAAACCGGAAGTTCTCTGACTTCTAGTATACCCCAGCAGATGCTGTCTTAACTTAATGGTGGATGCATTTTGTGCTATAATTACCACCAAAAACTTAATGGGAATGTAAAGTGAACTTTAATAGAATAAAACTATAGGCCTAATAATGTTGACATATATTATGAAATAGTCTAGGCTTTTGTGGAAATCTGAGTCTGGAATCTGCCCTCACCTACGTCAATCAATTACTTGTCATTGTTTTCTCTTGGTGTGTGCATGCAAACGTGATTACTTAATTAATTGAAGACGAACTTATAGGCCTATATGAGTAATTAGGGTAATGTCACGCCCATCAATTCTCGGAGAAAGAGAGTTAAGATCATGTCGATGAACATGTCGCGGACAGAGAACTACAACAAGGAGCAAACATTTGAAGTGCATTTCGCCAAGCCATTGTTGCTAACCATTTTAGTTAAGCATTGACCTTTTTATGTTTCGTTGAATGGTACGAACCTCTGTGCGTTCATTTTTTTTTTTACATACAAATGATCTTTTCTTTGTAGAGTTTTAGTTGGGCACTCTAAGCAACTCCTATATTGTAGCCTGTATTGTACTGAAGGCCTATCTGGTGTAATAAGTGTAAGTGTATCATACCTATTAATAATAATTCATGCAACTAATTCTGTGTGTGTGTGTGTGTGTGTGTGTGTGTGTGTGTGTGTGTGTGTGTGTGTGTGTGTGTGTGTGTGTGTGTGTGTGTGTCGGTTATGATGGAGCCTTGTTTCATCCTGCAAACTGGTTTAGTGTCCTCTAAAACCACGTCAGTTTCGAGATTAGACTAACTCGCACAAAATATGCCCTCTAGTGTCTGATGTGAATTTCTCTGAAGACACAGCAATTGAGATCAAGGTAAAACGCAGCTGCAGGTTAAACCACAAGTACAGAAGACACGCAGCGCGATTTCTTTTTACTGCTCGTGGCGCCCCCCATGTGACTTGGCGCCCCCAACAAATATGCCGCCCCGGGCGGCTGCCTGGTTCGCCCGTGCCTAAAACCGCCACTGACCGTGAGTGACTACCCAATCAACCTCCCTTTAGTGATATCAATCCACCATGACGCCTAGCCTACCTGTCATTGATTCTGTGAACACGTGTGTATGTGTGTGTGTGTGTGTGTGTGTGTGTGTGTGTGTGTGTGTGTGTGTGTGTGTGTGTGTGTGTGTGTGTGTGTGTGTGTGTGTGTGTGTGTGTGTGTGTGTGTATGTCATGTGTCAGTATGTGTGTCTTTGTGTGTGCATGTTTTTTGTGTGTCTGTGTGGGCATGCCTGCGTGTCCATGCATGTGTGTGTGTGTGGGTGTAAAGGAGGGGGGGTGCATGTGTGTTAATGTGGTTGTGGGTCTATGTGTAATTCTCCGTGTCCCCAGCCAACAGGGTGAACAGCATGCTGGGTGGAGTTGTAGCGAAACAACATCTTTACCTCCTGCTGCCCTAAGGCCTGGGTCTGACCTCCTCCTAACTCTGCTTCTCCCTCTCTCACTCACTCACTCACTCACTCACTCACTCACTCACTCACTCACTCACTCACTCACTCACTCACTCACTCACTCACTCACTCACTCTATCACTCTCTCTCTCTCTCTCTCTCTCTCTCTCTCTCTCTCTCTCTCTCTCTCTCTCTCTCTCTCTCTCTCTCTCCCCCTCCCTCCCTCCCTCTCTCTTTCTCTCTGCCATTTGGGATAAAAAATCGTTTTCCTGTTCCTGTCCAGATGTTGAGCTGATACCAATTACCTTAAAGCGGACTCAGAGTTCTCTCAAACTGTTACCAACACACAGTGCACCCTGCACTGTGTGTGTGTGTGTGTGTGTGTGTGTGTGTGTGTGTGTGTGTGTGTGTGTGTGTGTGTGTGTGTGTGTGTGTGTGTGTGTGTGTGTGTGTGTGTGTGTGTGTGTGTGTAGTGTAGTGTGTAGTCCGTGTGTGAGAGGGAATCTGTCCACACATCTTTTCTTTCTAGAATGATTGAATGGATGAGAACTTATTTCACCAATATTCTGTTCAAAAGGACCCCCAGTTTCCATAGGTCCACGTATTCGGACATAGATATGACCTTCAGAAGGCAACATGGTAAAAACATCTCATGTTACTTAAACCTGCATCTTGTTGCTGTTTTCACTGCGGCCATCAGGTATTTGTTCAAACTTAGTTCTGTCACAGATAGACAGAGATAATGATTCCCTGGGTTTATGAGCCGTGGTATAGATGGTTTAATATGCTTTAGAAACTCCTTGTTTCAATAAAAGCAAAGGCTATGGCTGCCTTTTAAGGACACATATCTTTGAGCTACACTGAGTTGCAATGTGTGTCTTTGAAGATCAATTATCTGTCCTCCTCAAACTGTCTAGGAAACTTTTCACGACTGTTTGCAGCGTTACTTAAAGGATATATAATGAACAATTTCATGTGGACGTTTTTATCACTCAAGGGAAGAAGATTAGTTCCAGAAGTTCTGACTCCTCTCCTGTCACCAGACATCTGCTCTCCTCCCTCAGGTCAGCCCGTTAGCAGCATGCTCCTTATTATGGGATATTTTCGCTCTCAGATGGTTCACTCATTTTATTGTGCAGTGGTTTAGAAATCATGGCGAGAAGAAGACTTTACTTCACAGAACAGCTTGAGAACAGGCGTCACCCGACCGCCGGGCTGCTTTTGGTTTGGTTTCGGTTATTTCACCCAATCAAAGTGGAAAAGTGAGGTATTGTTTAGATAACCATACGGGATAAAGGGAAAAATACACTGACAGATGTAGTGAAAAAACAATCCTAATAAATGAAAATAGTTATTACTGTCGAATAACTTTTATTTCATGTGGGTTTGGCTGCTTTGCACGAAGAAACACTACATAGGCCTTTGCTGTTTTGATCAATGTAATAATGGTACATTTTTTGTAAATATAGAGGAAAATACAATTTCAATGACGAAATAGAAAATGTAGAGGCAACATGTTTAATGACAATGGACAACAATGGAAACACCAAATATTCTTTTTTTAATAGGGCTTTGACTTTCAAGAACTTTTGTAATTAAATCAGGTTAATCAGTGTATAGCACAGAGCAGCAAACTGAAGTAAAAAGTGTTTAATGGTAAATATATTTTTATTGTAAATTGCAAAATGTGTCATGGCTTTATGTGATTATTTACAAAGATCTATAAAAAACTATGAATAAATGTTGGTTATTTAGTTTACTATTAAACAAAGATTTAAGAGCTGGAAATGGAATAGGCATTGTCCACTGTAAGAGAGTGAAATGCACCCATTGCCCCTCTAGGGCAATATCAGACTGCCCCCGGCTCATCTCTGACCGTCTTCGTGGCCATATCTTCCCTGATTGGTAAATGGACTACATCTCGCCTGTCGATCACAGGTGCATGAAATGCGAAAAAAATAATAATAGAGTTCAACAGTCGTCATCCTCATCGTCAAACGCAACTGGGGCGCCTAATTAATTTTCTCCCCTGACTTTACGTAAAATCAATATATGAAGAGTTGTAAGCCTGAAACCAAGCAAATCATCCGTCAGGCTACTCGTGACCATAAAATATTTGATTTGATATTTGATCAAATATATTTGATCAAATATTTGGAAGAAAAGGCAAAGGTACGGAAGAGGATTAGGGCCACACATAAAAAAAAAAAAAAAGTTCTGACTTTAATATCAGAATTCTGACTTTAAAGTCAGAATACTCAGAGGTTGGTCCTTACAGGTACCCGTAGTTCTGACTTTAAAGTCAGAATTCTGAGAAAAAGTCTGAATTCTGAGATTAAAGTCAGAACTTAATTATTTTTTTATGTGTGGCCCTAATCCTCTTCCGTACAAAGGTACAAGACTGCGATAATTTTTTGTGAACGAGTGAGGGACTACTCATCCCATAAACCATTGCAAACCTTTTCACAATGGTTACAACACAATAGTTTCGCACTATTTGGTCATTATTATTGTGTCATATATTGTATGTGTGTGTATTTATAGTGTTTCATATAGTGAATAGCGTAGTCATCTACATGGTACGTTATATAGGGAGTGATGTTAGCAGTGTTAGTTTATTTCAAAATCTTGGATCTTTATGCAGTCTCTCTATTTGCAACTCTTTAACTTACAGCAGCAGCTTCAAGTAAATATGAACTAAAACCGAAGAAGAGACAAAGATTTACAAAAAGGGCTCCTCGTTACTGGAAAAGCCAGTGGTGTGTGCAGGCTGCAGACGGGCTGCGTCTGAGTTTGCATGGGGGAAGGGGAGGCTTCCTCGCCAGGTGAACGTGAGGCCTCCTGGCCTTCACTCTGCGTCCAAAGCGTCCCACGGGCCGAATGCCCCGGCCCGTGTACCAGTACGGGTCGATTTCCGGCTCTACACCAGGAAACAATAACCAAACACAACTTGACTTCAGAAAGGGTGGTTTTCATAACCACAATTTAGGAACTCTGTGACCACTTACAGTAAAATGATCTTCTACTTATTATTGGAGGTTATTGATGCCAATCTTTCAGACATTTAAAATCCATTATTACAGCTCAAGGTCTAAATTAAAAGTATGAAATAGGCCTACTGTTTCTTCATATTACAATAGATAGAATTAACATAACTATTAGATGTATGTTTTATTCACATTAAAAATACTCAATGTAGGATTCCAACTGTAAAAAAAACAAAAAAACATTGCACTTTGATGATGCCATAATTTATTCCATGTGATTTATAAGGAACAGTATTTGTTTCCAACAATGGGTCTAAAATGACGACTAAAGAGTGAGTGAGAAATTAAAAGAGGAATGGAAACAATGAGTTCTGCCAACTAGCGAATACTTACTCATGATGTCCAAGGAGTTGATACTGGTCTGTCCTTGGTCTTTACACAGGCCATGTCTCACAACTAGCATCAGCGCAAACAGCAACACACACCCTCTCATTGCAGCACTCAGAGCTCGTATAAACCACAGAATATTCCAAAAATCTGAAACACAGCACAACGGCAAGAGCAGACATCCATTAAGGACTTCTGAGTGTGTCTGCCAAATGAGTAATCGTAGAAAAGACAACAACCCTGGGCAAACATTTGTAAATGCAATATAGTACAGTAGCTGCATTTAATTCTTAGTCCACCAAATATTTCATTTTTCGAAATGACATTAGAATATCAAAATACCTTATATATTTTTGGAATATAATTTTATATAACCACGGTGCCAATATTTGTTCAAAGTGCTAACCTTGGCTATTTACACCTGTCAATCATTACTGGAATAATGTGCTGGACTAATTAAACTAAAGAGTCATTGATGAACCAATCCCACTGATTGAATAAGGAATACAGATCCAAACGGCCTTACCTTCAGAGCTCCTGGAGTCTTCACTGTTCCCTCAGTCTAGAGCGGGAGAGAGGGAGCCTTGTGGAGCATCGAGCACAAGGACCAGATGATCTGTGCCGTAGAGAGCCATCGGTCACTGTCCTCTCTCCTTTTATAATGTACTTGGAGGTGTAGTGACACACACACACACACACACACACACACACACACACACACACACACACACACACACACACACACACACAGTGTGTAATCTCCACAGCTTTTGTACCTAATGCCCAGTACAGAACGTTTTGGATCGATTCTGTAGGAACTGTAGGGTAGGTTGATGTAAATAGGGATTCGGGTGGAGTGAGGTTTGGCGAGCAGGCAGTGTCTCGGTCAGAAGACAGTGGTAGGGGTCATGAATAAGAGCAGGGAGGAGGCAGGGTTTGATGGAACACAATTTGTTTCAGGTTTATTTGATGCTTTATCTTGCATCAATTTAACTCATCTTTGTGTGCTGCATAAAGGGGATAACAAAAAGATAATATAATTAAACAAATGAACAAAGGCACATGGCACATGTCTAGCAACGGAGGAATCTGGTCATAAACCAAAGATAATCAAATTAATAGATTGACTCATGTTCATTGGAGAAGGACACAGGATGGATGAGCACCGAGGTGGTGAGTACCAAGCGAGCCAAAGTGTGCACAAACAATTTATAGGCTCCACCCCTCCCCCAACAGGTGAGCTGGGCGTGGTCAAGTGGCAGGTGGCAAAGATATGTTCAGGACGGGCAGATTCAACACATTCATTATGTTGAAAGAATAAAAATGGAAGGGGAAGGGAATCAAATGGAAGGAGTCTTTTCACATTCATTTGCAGAACCGCCGTGGAAACCCAGCGGCCCGTGTTGAGCCAATGTCCCCCTCCAGATCACACAGTCAAAGACAGTCATCAGCCCAGCTCAGACAGGTGTACTGTCGCGCGACTCGCGCCTGATCCTGGGGACACTTCCACTGAAGATCTCCAGAGACTGCTTGGTCAGGGTATGAGACATGTACAGAGAGCATCCACAGATGTTGAAATCGGAAAGAAAATGTCACGGCCAAATTCCTTCATGAACAGTGTTTATTGTTTAAATGGGGTATGAATAATGAGGCAAGGTGAGGTTTGTGTTGTACTAATTCTGAATGGTATGGATGATGTCACTTGGTAGCTTTGCCATTGATCTAGTTGTTTCAAAGCAGTGTGTTATTCAATTGTATGCTACACCAACTAAACTGAATCTTGAATATATAAGGCAAGGCAACTTTATTTATATAGCACTTTTCATACACAAGGCAGACTCAAAGTGCTTCACATATAAACATTGTCATACAACAAAATAAAATAGATAAGTAAAAGAAAACATATGCAAAGAAATGGGTAAAATAGAAAGTTAAGAAGGCATTTTAATATTAAAATAGAAAATAAGGCAAAGTTAAAAAAGCTTTTTAGAAAGTGCAATGTATTTAAGATTTAGCAGAAAGCTAAAGCAAACATAAAAGTCTTCAGTCTTGTTTTAAAGCTGCTCAGAGTTGGGGCAAGTCTTAAATCCTCTGGGAGTTTATTCCAGCAATTTGTTGCATAATAACTAAATCCTGCTTTCCCATGTTTCGTGTTTACTCTGGGGATAATTAACAGATTGGTCTCAGAGGGTCTTAGTGGTCTAGAAGGCTTATGTAGTGGAAGCATATCAGTTAAATATTTTGGGCCTAAACCATGTAGGGATTTATAGGTTGGCAACATGATTTTAAAATCAATTCTCTGACCTACAGGAAGCCAATGTAACGATTTCAGAATGGGTGTAATATCTTCAAATTTTTTGGTCTTTGATAGAACTCTAGCAGCAGCATTCTGAACAAGCTGAAGCTTCCTCAGAGTTTGTTTTGGAAGACCTGTAAGGAGACCATTGCAGTATTCAAGCTTACTGTTACGGCTCAAGACAGGGTGGACCCAAACGCACGGCACAAATGACCACAGACGAGGACGATAGCAATTGACTGGTTTATTGCTACACGGATGGTTAAAGGTGGTGCAGGTGGTGGCGGTCCACGTGCCGGGAGGCCCGAACCGGGGTTGGGGGAGTCAGCAGGCAGCCGAGCCGACAACCACACCCGACGACACGGTGCAGATGGAACTCCGGCAGCAGAGCAGGGTTGGAGAATGGACGTGGTTGAGATGACTGGTAGGGGGACAGATGGATTAGGAACGGAGACTGGAACACGAGTAAACGGGAATACAGAGCTCGAAGAATCAAGAGGATACTCAACCGGGTAAGTAGAACTGACGATCCGGCGAAGAATGTTTGGAAGGCTGTGGTAGATATGCTGGGTCCTGATTGGAAATGACTGTCGGGTGCGGGTGATCAGCGTGGCTGGAACAGCTGGAACTGTGTGGCCACGCCCCCGCACATGAAACACTGAGACAGAGACAAACAGGGACAGACAAGACTAACACAGAGTGAACTAGTGGAAGCTAGGATCTGGTGGGAGAGACCGTGACAGTACCCCCCCCTCTACGGACGCCACCTGGCGGACGTCTGGCAGTAGGATGAGCTCGGTGGAAGTCTGAGATCAACGTATCGTCCATGATCATACTCCGCGACACCCATTGCCGGTGCTCTGGTCCGTAACCCTCCCATTCTACCAGGTACTGAAATCCGCGCCCCCTAGGGCGGACATCCAGCAACCGCCGGACCGTCCACACCGGGTGACTGTCGGAGGACAGGAGGACACAGGTTTCAACAATGAGACATGAAAGGTGGGATGAACCCGAAGAGAAGGGGGGAGCCGGAGACGCACAGCACAAGGATTAATGATGGCCTCGATCTCAAAAGGAACAACAAACCGGGGCGCGAGCTTCCGAGAGGCTACCTTCAACAGGAGGTCCTTCGCTGAGAGCCAGACCTTCTGGCCGGGAACGTATCGAGGCGCCGGTGTCCGGTGGCGGTTGGCCTGCCGAAGCAGTGCAGCCCGAGCCTTGTTCCATTTACGTTGGCAGCGTAGGATATGGGCCCGAACCGAGGGAACAACAATCTCTGCCTCCTGCGAGGGAAACAGCGGGGGCTGGTAGCCCAGGGAGCAGAGAAAGGGGGACATTCCGGTAGTGTCATTACGGTGTGTATTGTGCGCGTACTCCACCCAGGGAAGATGAAGGCTCCATTAGGCGGGATTGGCGGCTGTGACACAGCGCAGCATGCCTTCCAATTCCTGGTTTGTCCGCTCCGCCTGACCGTTGGTCTGTGGATGATAACCAGAAGAGCGACTGGCCGTGATTCCTAGAGCCAAACAGAAGGCTCGCCACACCTGGGAGATGAACTGGGGACCCTGGTCCGAGACAATGTCCGCGGGGATGCCGTGTATGCGGAAAACCTGGGATACCATGAGTTCTGCGGTCTCTCTCGCGGAGGGAAGTCCGGGCAGTGCGACGAAGTGGGCTGTTGGACCACGGACGACTGGGGATAGGCAGGGGGTGAAGCAGTCCAGACCAGTGTTTGTTGGATGTCTTGCTACGTGCACAGGTGGCACATGCGTCGACGAAAGACCGGGTGTCCCGATCCATGGTAGGCCACCAGAACCGGTGGTGCAGGAAGGCCAGGGTGCGGTTGATCCCGCGATGACAAGCCAGCCTCGACGAACTACCCCACTGCAGAACGTCCGAGCGAACTGCATCCTGACCGAACAGCCAACCGGGAGGACCAGTCCCCGGATTGGCCTGGTGAGCCTGGGCCTGGGTCACCAAGGACTCGATTTTCCAGACCAACGAGGCCACTACGCAGGTGGGCGGTAGGATGGAGTCCAACTCTGAACACTCCTCGTCCACGGAGTGCAAACGGGACAAGGTGTCCGGCTTGGTGTTGCGGGAACCTGGGCGATAAGAAAGAGAGAACTTAAACCGACCAAAAAATAACGCCCACCTGGCCTGGCGAGAGTTGAGCCGCTTTGCAGATTGGATGTAACTTAAGTTTTTATGGTCCGTCCACACGATGAACGGCAACTCCGCTCCCCCCAGCCAGTGACGCCACTCCTCCAGCGCGAGCTTGACGGCGAGGAGCTCCCGATTTCCCACGTCGTAGTTCCGCTCTGGGGGAGTTAGCCCTCGAGAGAGGAAGGCACAAGGGTGAAGCTTACCGTCCATGGCTGAGCGCTGAGACAACACTGCTCCAACCCCGGTGTCCGATGCGTCAACCTCGACCACGAATTGCAGCTTGCCATCGGGCTGCGTGAGAACCGGGGCAGAGACGAAGCGCCGCTTCAACACCCCGAAGGCCGCCGCAGCCTCTGGGGTCCATCTGAATGCCACCTTGACGGAGGTGAGCGCTGTGAGAGGTGCGGCGATGTGGCTGTAGTTCCTGATGAACCGTCTGTAGAAATTGGCAAATTCCAGGAAACGCTGGAGCTGCTTACGATTGGTGGGAGTAGGCCAATCCGTCACAGCAGTTACCTTCCCTGGGTCCATCTCTAGCCTCCCCTGGCCAATGATGAATCCCAGGAAGGCCACTGATGGCACATGGAATTCGCATTTCTCCGCCTTGACAAACAGCCGATTCTCCAAAAGACGCTGCAGGACCTGACGAACATGCAGCTTGTGTTCTGCGAGGGACCGAGAGAAAATCAGAATGTCATCAATGTACACAAAAACAAACTGATGGAGCATGTCTCTCAAAACATCATTGACCAGGGCCTGAAATACTGCAGGGGCATTGGTAAGTCCAAAAGGCATCACCATGTACTCAAAGTGACCTAACGGAGTAGTGAAGCCCGTCTTCCATTCGTCCCCTTCGCGGATGCGAACCAAATGGTAGGAATTACGGAGGTCCAGTTTAGTGAAAACGGTAGCGCCCCGCAGAGGAACAAAGGCTGAGTCTATGGGAGGCAACGAATATTTGTTCTTTACCGAAATATCGTTGGGTCCCCTATAGTCAATGCAGGGACGAAGGGTCTTGTCCTTCTTTGCAACGAAAAAAAACCCTACCCCTACCGGTGAGGATGAGGGACGAATAAGCCACGCAGCAAGAGAGTCCCGGATATACCCCTCCATGGCCTCTCGTTCCGGGCGCGAGAGGTTAAACAGGCGGCCTGCTAGGGAGAGGGGAACCAGGAAGTAAGTCAATAACACAATCGTACGGGCGATGTGGTGGCAGAGATAGTGCGTGTTGTTTACTGAATACCGGGCCCAAGTCGTGATAATCCAGGGGCACCAACGTGAGGTCCGGGGGTTCCGGAACAGACTGTGGAGCGACTGCCACCGGTGCTGAGGCGGAACGTAAGCAGTTCAATAGGCAATGGGTACTCCAAGCAGAGATCTTACCGGAGGCCCAAACCAAACTGGGGTTATGAAGGCGAAGCCAGGGATGACCCAGGACCACAGGAGTCTGGGGTGAGTCAATGAGGTGAAACAAAATTTGCCCCTGATGGTTCCCGGAAAGCAGCAGGGACAAGGGAGCGGTCTTATGCTCTATCCTTGCCAGGTGCATTCCGTTGAGAGCACTCACCTCCATAGACACGTCGAGTGGAATGATGTCTACTCCCAGCTGTCGAGCCACCTAAAAAAAACTCTCGTCTGCTCCGGAATCGACGAAGGCGGAGAGGTGTAATGAGTGGTTCCGCCACGAGAGTGTGGCCTTGAGCAAGATACGGGAGTTAACATAATTGGGAACGCAACTCGATCGGTAAACTCCCATTACGACCGAGCCGGTCCGTTTCCCGGACGCAGAGGACAGTGGAGGCGGATATGACCCATCCTCCCGCAATACATGCAGGAACCTGACCGAAGCCGCTGGTAGCGCTCCTCCACGGTTAGATGTGCCATGTGCGCGCCCCAGCTGCATGGGCTCAGGCTCGGGAAGACTCAGACTCTCGGAAGGTATCGGTGATCCGCGGCGGAGGTCTCGCTGTCGTGGGCTGGAAGGGAGCGGATGACGGGATCCGGACAGCACTCTCCCTCCTTCGCTCCCGAATGCGATTGTCTAATTGCATGGCGAGTTATGAGCGCCTCTAAATCGGGCGGCTCGTCCCGCAACTCGATCTCATCCCATAGGTGATCGGCCAGAGATCGCTGAAAAACGTCCCTCAATGCGTCGTCACGCCAACCGCTCTCCGCTGCGTCATCTGTGTCGGCTGGGTCCATGTTTTGGCCGGATCGTACTATTGACTCAAGACAGGGTGGACCCAAACGCACGGCACAAATCACCACAGACGAGGATGATAGCAATTGACTGGTTTATTGCTACACGGATGGTTAAAGGTGGTGCAGGTGGTGGCGGTCCACATCCCTGGAGGCCCAAACCCGAGTTGGGGGAGTCAGCAGGCAGCCGAGCCGACAACCACACCCGACGACACGGTGCAGATGGAACTCCGGCAGCAGAGCAGGGTTGGAGAATGGACGTGGTGGAGATGACTGGTAGGGGGACAGATGGCTTAGGAACGGAGACTGGAACACGAGTAAACAGGAATACAGAGCTCGAAGAATCAAGAGGATACTCAACCGGGTAAGTAGAACTGACGATCCGGCGAAGAATGTTTGGAAGGCTGGGGTAGATATGCTGGGTCCTGATTGGAAATGACTGTCGGGTGCGGGTGATCAGCGTGGCTGGAACAACTTGAACTGCGTGGCCACGCCCCCGCACATGAAACACTGAGACAGAGACAAACAGGGACAGACAAGACACAGAGTGAACTAGCGGAAGCTAGGATCTGGTGGGAGAGACCGTGACACTTACTAGTGGTAAAGGCAAGTACAAGTTTTTGTAAGTCTTCGGTGGACATGAGCCCTCTAAGCCTTGCTACATTTTTAAGTTGATAAGTGAGAGGTCCCGGGTTCAAATCCCGGGCGAGCCCCCATGTCACATACAAATGTATTTAACTAAACTATAAATGTACACAGCCTACACTGAATAGGGCTGGCGTGACCTCAGCCCATACAGCAGGTGCCAAAGCACAGGTCCCGGTAGTAGAAAGGATCCAAAGCAAACATTTTTTCTCAAGTGAATAATAATATTTAGTGACTGGAAAGGGATAAGGGAAAGGGAGAACAAAACAGGAACAACAGTAAGACAAACAAGCACTAAACAATAACCCACTCAGCTTGATAATACAAACTAGTACCACACAAGCAAATGACTATCGCCAGGGAAATCTAACTTGCCGGGCAAGTCCAGCAAGACAACATAATGAAGGATAAAGAGCCTACAAACAATGGCATGAAAGCTTACAAATGTGACCGGTAGTGTCCACATCAATGGCGTAGCGCCCAAACACGATACAACCAGTATCAACCGTGGCTTAGAGCCAAGTGGTGTGGGAGAGCACAGGCTTTATCCACCCGCCCCTTTTGATTGTAATTGCCCTCAGCTGTTGTCACCATTGGGCCTGCAAGATACTCTACAGGGAGGGGCGGGGGTACCTGAGCAGAGGGGGGGGGAAAGAAAAGGGATTAAATTCCTCATACAAAATAACTACCTATACCAACCTGATGTTAACATTGAACGGAATACGATAATAATGATGAGCCAACCCACCTGCGTAACATATGCCGATTTTGTAACTGATTTGATGTGACTTTCGAAATGTAAATCTGAATCCATGATAACCCCTAGATTTATGGCTTTGATTGAGGTTTTCAGGGACAGAGAGTGAAGGTGTTGGGTTACTTTAAGCCTTTCCGTTTTAGAACCAAATACAATTATCTCTGTTTTGTCCTCATTTAGTTGAAGGAAATGTTGGCACATCCATTCTTTCACTTGCTCAATGCACTGGCACAGCAGATCTGTGGGCCGATGGTAGGGATGTCCGATATTGGCTTTTTTGCCGATTTTTTCGATTCCGATATCAGCCGATACCGATGTCGATATTTGGGTTATTTTTCCTCAAACCTAATTTAGGTAACATTACATATCTCCTGTTGTGGAATTAACACAACATGCTTAATGTTATTGTGATGCCCAACTGGATGCATTCTTGAATGCAACAAGGCTTTCCAAATGTTAACATTGTCTGTGCAAAATAAGAAAAATACTCCAACTTAATTTAAGGGAAAAGTGCCATGTTTATTTTTATTTTTTTAATGGTCTCAGACAACAGTTTGGATTACACTCTCCCTGAGATAATCTTGACAATGCCCACAACAAATAGGGCAAACTTGACTTCACAAATGATAAAACATTGTACCTGAACAACTATGTGCAACATAGCAGTATGTTTCTTTAACTAAAACTCAATAACCTTAATTGAATAAATGCACAAATATGAGTCAATTACAATGTGCACTGTACTGCACAATTTTGAAAACATTTATTTGAGCTATAAATAAAAAAAAAAAATAATAATAAAAAAAAAAAAATCGGTTTTAAGGCAAAAAAAATCCGATACGATATTGACAGATATTACATTTTTATGCTAATATCGGGCCGATAATATCAGTGGGCCGATAATATCGGACATCTCTAGCCGATAGTCATTTGGTGATAGCGATACATAGATTTGCGTGTCATCAGCATAGCAATGATGGTCAATATTGTTATTTTGCATGATTTGCCCAAGTGGGAGCATGTAAATGTTGAATAAAGAGGGTCCTAAGATCGAACCTTGTGGGACTCCACATGTCACGTTGGTTGATTCTGATACAAAGTCGCCAATGGAAACAAAGTAGCTCCTATTTTGTAGGTAGGACCTGAACCAATTTAAGACAGTGCCTGAAAGCCCCACCCAGTTTTCTAACCTGTCCAGAAGTAATGTATGGTCTACAGTGTCGAATGCAGCACTGAGGTCAAGTAGCATTAGTATTGAGGTTTTTGCCAGAGACTGTGTTAAGACGGATGTCGTTTACAACTTTAATAAGGGCGGTCTCAGTGCTGTGCAGGGGTCGAAATCCTGATTGGAAGGTGTCATAGCAACCAGTTGATGCCAGGAAGAGATTAAGTTGCTGGAGGACAACTTTCTCAATGATTTTACTCATGAAGGGTAGATTTGATATTGGTCTGTAGTTGTTAATAATAGAGGCATCTAGGCTCCGCTTTTTTAAAAGGGGTTTAATAACTGCAGTTTTCAAAGTTTTTCGGAAATTGCCTGACTGGAGAGAGTTGTTAACTATCTGCAATATGTCTACTGCTAGGCAGTCGAAAACATTCCTAAAGAGGTTGGTAGGTAAAGTGTCAAGGCAACAGGTGGATGGCTTTAGTTGTGTCACAGTTTCCACAAGATTTTGCCATCCTTGCCACGTTACTTTTGCCTGAACAGGGTGGTAGTCCAACATTTTTGTTTGAAGTGGATATATTGATGGCTTGTCTGATGCCTTCAATTTCATCAGTATAAAAAGCTGCAAACTCATTGCATTTCTGCGTGGAATGGAGATCAGGTGGAATTTGTATTGGGGGGTTGGTCAGTCTGTCAACAGTTGCAAATAGGGTTTTTGCATTATTAGTGTTGGTTTTAATGATATTGGATAAAAATGTTTCTCTAGCATTTTTTAAGTCTAAATTGTAGGCACGGAGGCTCTCTTTATAGATATCATGGTGAATATGAAGTTTTGCTTTACGCCAGATGCGTTCAACCTTCCTGCATTCTTTTTTCTGTGCTGTTACAGAAGCAGCTTTTCTCCAGGGTGCCTTTTGCTTTCCAGAAATCGTTTTAACCTTATAAGGTGCAATGACATCTATGACTTTCAAAATTTTCAAATTAAAGTTTTCTACAAGATCATCAGCAGAACATGGGTTGAGAGGTGGTAGCCAGGAGATGGCCTTTTTAAAAAGTATATTAGAATCTTCATTGATATACCGTTTTTTGACAGTATTTGATTTTGTCTGTATGTCGGGAATAAAATATATTTTAAAGAAAACACAAAAGTGGTCAGACAAGGAAGGATCAGTCACAGAGAGATCAGAAACATTGAGGCCCTTTGTGATAACCAGGTCTAGAGTGTGCCCCTTACAATGAGTAGCCTATTTCACATGTTGAGACAGTTCAAATGTGTCCAAAATGGTAAAAAGGTTTTTTGCACACTTGTCATTCAAATCATCAGTATGAAAATTGAAGTCACCAGTTATAACTAGACAGTCAAATTCTGTGGAGATGCTGGACAATAATTCTGTGAAGTCATCGAAAAAATTTGCAGAATATGTGCAAATAACATCTGTTTCCCCTGAAATACATTTTTAAATACAGCAGCAACCCCTCCACCTCTTTTTCCAGATCTACATGCATCAAAAAAGTTATAGTTGGGAGGAGCTGTCTCTATCAAAACGGGTGCACTGTTATTTTGTTCCAGCCATGTTTCTGTTAAAAACATAAAATCCAGTTTAGAAGTGGCAATTAAATCATTAACTAAAAATGATTTGTTATTAAGAGACCTCACATTAAGTAGAGCCATCCTGATGGTGTTGTTGATAGGCTTTAAGGTTGTTTTTGGTTTGGAGGCAATAGATATGAGATTTGTGAGGTTAGCAGTGTGTCTAAGTGTCCCTTTGTTTACTCTCTTACTGGTTACAGCATGAATGCAAAAGTTGCCCTGTTTTGACGTAGGCAACCTTGGGTTCAGCAGATTATGTGAAACTTCCTTTATACTGTCTACTGCTGAACCCTTTTTTGTCTCATTAATACTCAGGACTACTATCAGTACAGGGGGGGCGCTGGGGCGCCATCCTCTTGGGTGTTATCAGCCTGTGGCCATGACCTGGCGATGCTGTCATTGACACAGATGCAAGTTTGATGCCAACATATTCCAGTTTCTTAAATTCAGCTGGAAAATCGCAAAGGGAGGAGTCATTGGGGCTGGAGTTGTTGTTGTGGCTATGGGAGAGATGAGGCTGGAGGTCATCATCGATGGGGGAATGCAGAGGAGGGGGGTGGACGTTCCTCGCCAAGCCAGCATCAGCGATGGGGGAAGGCACAGTGTTGATGGCGTCGGGCGGGCTGTTGTCTCTCTTCAAGGTCTGTGGGCTGTCTGCTATCTGTGTGTCAGATAGTGACAGAGTAGATGTGTGGGGGAGGCTGTAGTCTCGCTTCTTCTCAACCTGTGCTCTGACTGTGGCCTGTGCGTCAGACCATGGAGATTTGTGGGAAAGCGAGAAGAGAAGATTGTCCCTTAACAGTTTTGAGCCTAACCTGTTTGGGTGTAGGCAATCTGCTCTCAAAAGATATTTGCGCCCCCAGAATAAGTTGAAATTGTCAATAAAGCCCCTTCCTCTTTCATTGCAGACTCTGGAAAGCCATGTATTCAGTGCAAGTAGACGACTGAATCTGTTTATTTCCCTGTCAACTGCTGGTATGGGTCCACTGATGAATGAGTTAATGTGTATTTTGTCCAGTGTATTCAATAGATCAGTGTAATCCCCAGACATGGGGGACTCGAGTCACATGACTTGACTCGAGTCAGACTCGAGTCGCAAATTTGAGGACTTGGACTTGCTTGACTGACACTGATAAAAGACTCGACTATCTTTGACTTGGTCTTCATGACTTGAGACTTGACTTAGACTTGAGACAGATGACTCGAAATGACTTTTTTAAAGTTAGATTAAAGGTTGGATATGTGATTTGCGATACGCCAGCAGATTTCGAAAACACACAACTCAAATGGTCCTACCCCCTCTCCTTCAACGCTGACTCTGACTCCACCCATTCCAAGTACATGGACGCGCAATCACACATGAGCGCGAACACAGATGCGCGAGAGTGAGCCAGGCTAGCTAGGTTGGAGTTTAGGGTTGTATTCTAGTGCTAGGTCCAAATGTGGATTAGCTAGTAAACTAGCTCCAGTAGCTACCGCAGGATAACAACAAACAGAAGCTTGCTCTGGGTCACGCGCTCTGAGTACATGCACGTGCACGAAGGGGACAGTCGCGGGGAGCGGGGGAGGGGGAGTGCAGTACGACCGTTTGATTGACGTACTTACTGTCCAATGCCACTCGGTGGATCTGAAAATCATTGGCTGGAGTTTTTCGAGCCCTGCCCGTTCCACAGGTGATTAACTTGTTTAATTTTCATGTCAGTAGGCTACTTCTAACTCAGTGGCTGTAAGTGGGTTATGATAAGGATTTCAAGTAATTTTCAAGTAAAATTACACCGTCAGAGCCAGAGCATCAGACTGGGCTGTTCTCAGCATACCGCAAAAAAATTAAGAGGGTTCAAGTTCCAGTCCCCAAATTCAGTTGAACCACTACCTGGACATTTGTGATGGACAGAGCTGCCTTCAGTTTTGGGCCATGAACAGGCGCACCCTCCCCTCTTTGTTCAAGGTGGAGGTAAGAGTTATGGCAGTCCCTGCATCAAGTGTACCTGTTGAACGTGTGTTCAGCCATGGTGGGGTGATAATGTGACCCCATCATTCAGAACTCAGTGACAAAGTACTGTCAAATTATTATTTTTGCAAATGCAATGCATTATAAGTCGATGTATGTTGCGAGGCAGCAAGATTGCTACCAGCTTTCAGGCTTGTGTATTACTATTTCCCCTTCCTACACTAGTGTATGTGATATTACTTTTGAAATATTATTTTTTTTCATGTCTGATGCCATGTGTTGCAAATAAAATTCTACAACATGTAGGGCGATTGAGTGATTAACTGTTCTCGTATACAGCCACCTAGAGGTTCTATTTGATTCTGTTCATAGGTTGGAGGTAATGATCATAAAAACATTTTCAAACTATTCACATAATGGTTTTGGAATGTTTTGAATAGTTTGAGTTATTGTTATTGTTAAGACATTGTTATTGTTAATGTTGAAATAAAACTCAACTTATGAACCACTCTCTTTACCGATTTTTAAATGTGGATACTGGGTTAGATCATCAGATTTTTGTATGACTTGACTTGTGACTTGCTTGATTCTCACCACAGTGACTTGGGACTTGCTTGAGACTTGAAGGTTATGACTTGAGACTTGCTTGTGACTTGCACATGAGTGACTTACCCCCACCTCTGGTAATCCCTCTTCAGAAGTTCTGACTGTTCTCTTTGAATATCATGAAATCCTGCATGCACAATAATCTGTGAGATTTTGGGGTTTTTCCAATATGATTGTGGCTAGTTTCTGGTTGATATCACTAACCATTCCATATGGGAAGTTGCATGTTTTGATCTTCTTACCGGTTATATCCTTTATGGTTGAGTCTCCTATAATCAGAGTGTCAGGTTCATCTGCTTTCTGTGAGATGGGCCCTTGTCGGCTTGAGGTGACGTGGCAGACGCATGCGCAGCCTGCCTCCGTGGCGACTGGTTTTTGTTCCATCTCTGTCCGTACCGTCCGTCCGGACACATATCGGGGGTCAGGAGTGCACGGGTGGCCGACGCATGCGCAGCTCGCCTCCATGGCGACTGGTTCTTGTTCCGTCTCTGTCCGCACTGTCTGTCCGGACGCATCTCGGGGCTCAAGGGTGCATGGGCGGCAGGCGCGTTCGTGGACTTTTGACGTGGCAGGAATTGGTTCTTCAGCGGCAGGGTTAATTTCAGTGACGGGCTAATCCGGCTGATACATGCAACTTTAGCTTTGGGTAGCTTAGCATTTGGCGTTGAGTGAACTTGTTGATTCACTTTGGTATGTTGTTTTGGCTTAGCGCCGACTCTGTGCCAGTGAGATGCAGCTGGAACTGTCTCTCTCTTGTCCAGCTTCGGGAAGGATACATTGTAGCTTTGATCATCTTGTTGTGTTTTTGTCTGAGTTAGCTCAGCAAACTCACCCATCGGCACTGTATCCTGGAGGAGTCCTTTGCATTTTTCTAATGCTGCTAGTCTCGTTTCAAATAAAGCCACTGTCTGTTGCAGTTTTTCTGCAGTCTGTGCATTTCCCAGTCTCTGTGCCTGAGATATCCGAGTTCAGAGGCATGTTGGCGATAGGAAAGTCCAAGGCTTTTCTGCGGTCTGATCCGGGAGTCATAAAAAGTGCCAAAATGTGTTGTTGAATCGAGCGATGGAGGACGACGGAAACAAACTATATATTGTTAGGTATTATGATCATAAAATAAAATAAAGTATATCTGAACGATGAATTAAGTAGTTTTTTCCAATGCCTAGCGGAGCTTCGGGAAACTTGACCTCTCTCTCTGCTGCCTCTTATCACTCTATCTAATATCTCTATCTAAGATCTAATATCAAATTATTTATTTTCATACAGAGCACAATATAGTACATGATGACCCTTCCTGCAGACTTGAAGCTCACATAGGTTGCCAGGTTGAGGACACTGAATGAAGACTAAGGCAAACCATGCAAACCTATATCTAGACAAGGACAGGCTAATTCATACTTTTGCAATGTATTTATTGTTTGCAAATAATAAGCATTTTGTTCAGAGAAAACAGAAAAAAAAATCATCTTAGACTGCTTTGTTAATATCTGATGACATATCACGTTCATTTTAGGATATAGTACAGTTCATATCATAAAGGTTCTTAAATATCCTGTCAATATTGCCGCTGCAAAATCATGTTTAACATGTTTAATTATACAAACCTAAACTTCTCCCAATACAAAATGTATGAAAAAAATCACTTTGGTATAGATATGCAGGAAAGCATGCTACAGCACAGGTATTGTTATTATACTTGCATTGTGTTCATGAACAAAGTTGTGTTTGGTGTTAGCTCTGTATTTGGTATTTTTTTGGTCAGCTAAATATTAAACAAAAACAAAACCAAGAGGGATTTAAATTCTGAAAAGTGATTGGTTTACAGTATATGATTGATTTCTAAATAAGGAGTCAATGAGATAGCCTTAATACTGAGTTCTTCCTTAAACAATAGGAATGGATAAAAACATCCACAATCAGCATTTTTATATTAAAGATTGTATCAGCGATGTTGTGTGATGTAAATTATGTTGGTACTTGAAGCGAGATCCCAAACAAACAGAGCCAGCTCGTCCCTCCTTTCCATGTTTCGTGCATCCAGAATATCTATCATGAACACAGCGCAAAACCCCACAACACCCACCCCTTGTCGGTGATTGGTTGGAATACTATTTATTTTGGTTTTGAGGTGTTGGTAGTACCATTTATTTTTTTGTACGATCTCTGAGCATAGGCTGCCTACAGAGACGCGTTTTTTGACGGCCTGCTTATGGGGCTACCAGCTAGTGGATTGTGAGAAAATATACGATTAATGTGATAATTTATGTTTCGGCCTAAAATCGCTGATACAACCTTCAAAACAGCACAACATAACAGTGGACTTTGTTTGACTAAGAGAGTAACTGTGAACGGACGAGCGAGCGACTGGTCAAAGGCCACTGCACCGCACACGGCTACCCGTACGGTATGGATGTGAGCCGGGACAAACAGTCACATCACAGCCAGATGAACCACTTTCATATAATGCTGAGTTTCCTCCTCATTGACACGGAGACATCACAGGTTTCTAAAGAGAGAGAGAGAGAGAGAGAGAGAGAGATACAATGAGAGAGAGAATGCTAGAAAGACACTGACACATGAACATACAGAGAGGCACAAGATCAGTTAAAGACGAATAGATTAGCTTACTGTTTTAATTGATTGATTGGTTGATTGATTGATTGATTGATTGATTGAGTTATAGTTGATCAGGAATTCAAAAGACACAGATTTGAAGGACTCTGGAATTCGGAATGTGAACAAAACACATAAAATCGAGCGACCTTCTAACAGGAATCTGTGAAGGCTGACTGGGAAAGAGAAGAGTTGAGCAAGAGGATCTATGGTAAGAGGACAAGTAGAGATCCACAGAGCAGTGTTCATGCAGTTCACCTACTTACTATACGACTCATAAGCCCCCATAACCAGAGAAACTTCATTAAGTCATGAAAGAAGCCCAACAACTAAGTTATGCAACCGACTGAAGAGTCCATTTCCCAACATCCCATTTCTTACTTTAACATCTAAAATCACCATGGCCTTGATAAGTCCTCTTTGACAACTTTGAGCATTTTCATCATCAAATCTTCTCAAAGATTTTAGTCAATTACTGATTTAAATACTTTTCCGTATTTGTTGGTCAAAGTGAGGCTGTAGATTTCTTTGAAAAAGGTGTATGTTTGTTGGCGAAGTGAACCCTTCATGTTGCTCCAGGACCCAGGCGTTAGGGGAGGTCATACCGCACAGGGTGCCCCTCTCTGGGGCTTAGCCACAGGGTTGCGCTGGGTTAGGGACCCTGTGTAGATTGAGTTTCTCACAAACTTGCCCACCTGGCCTGAAATACACAACAACTTGTGTTTTACCACTTCTCAATACAGACACAGAGTTAGGATTCAGCTGTGCTTGGGCCTAAACATTCACTAGATAGATCCATAAAGATAACTATAGAGCCAGACCATTAAGGCTAGCGGCCACCAGGAAGAAATCTGAGACTGTATGTACCCTCCACTTTCATATACATTTTTTGCAGAACCTGCAAAAAAGGTTTGCTGTTTGTTGACACCTGCCTGGAGTTTTACCTGTCACTCTGCATAGTACGTCATCCAGATCGTTGGTCTGAATGGTTGAAGGACTATCCAATTGCGTCATTGGAACTACGCCCGTTGATCACGCCTCTTATGCTGAGGATAATGACAGCAACCTCCCTAGACCAATGTGCAATCTACGATTGAGCTTGGTCTGGCAATGGCCAGGCTAGTGGCAAGGGTGTTTGATTAGCAACCCTTAAGGTTTTCAGTTTTGAGGAACTCTGAGTTAGCATTTGCTTTCTGTTAGCTGCTTCCATTGACTTGCAGGGTTACAGTAGCCTATCTTCTGTGCATGTGAGGGAAATACATTTAGATTTCTTTCCAAAGATTTCCAATAAGTTCCGAACTGTGATTATGAGGTTAGCTGTGATCCACTGCTCAGAGGATACCCTCTGTGCAGCCTGTGGGGTACCACAGGTAGCCTAATGATCAGTAGAGAAACTACAATTATGTTGTGTTGCTACTGGCACATGTTTTGAATAAGCGACATCTTTGGAAAGTAAATTAAAGTGTATTCTCCGACCCCTCACATGAACAGGAGCAAGTGTACTGTAACGCTGTAAGTCAATGGACGCAGCTATGAGACAACAGATGCGAACCCAGCGAAGACCCCTACACACACAAGGAGGAATTTGGAACTTAACAAGTCCTCCTTTAAGTCATTCCTGCGACACAGAACATTTTAAGAGATGGTTACGGTGTGTATTTCCCCTGGGACCTGCTACAGCAGCACCATTTGGTTTGACCTCTCCAGTATTTACCATGAGGGTAGCTTATCCACATAGCGTGTAATTCCCTGAATATATAGACATAAAGATTTAGGATCCAGTGACATAATGACAGCTTTCCTAATCAAACGAAGACTTTCCCTTGAGCAAGGCGCTAAACTGTACTTAGTGTTTAATTGTAGCTTTGCACTATCCATGGGATAGGCAGATGTAAGCTCAATGAGCCGTAATCACTAGCTCCTTGCCTAGTGTAAATATATAAAAGACACTTAACTTGATGGCCCCTTCATTTGAATTTACCATAACGTTTGAGGCCCTACAAAGCGCATCGGCACACGTGTGTGTGTGTGTGTGTGTGTGTGTGTGTGTGTGTGTGTGTGTGTGTGTGTGTGTGTGTGTGTGTGTGTGTGTGTGTGAGAGGGAGAGAGGGAGAGAGGGAGAGAGGGAGAGAGAGAGAGAGAGAGAGAGAGAGAGAGAGAGAGAGAGAGAGAGAGAGAGAGAGAGAGAGAGAGTAGTGAGTGTAAAAGTCACAGCAATTTTAACTGCATTGTTTTTGTGAACTTGTAAGAGGAAAACCATCTTTGTGGAGCTGGATGGCGAAATTCTTCAGTCTGAAAGAAGACATGTCTTGTCCTTGAGGGGTGTGTGGAAGCAGAGAGTATGTTCTTACTTGTCGGAAAACCTTGCGAGTGTCGTCTTGTCACTGGAACTGGGATTGCAGACTAACCAGAGGATAGAGGAGGGGGGGAGAGAGAGAGAGAGAGAGAGAGAGAGAGAGAGAGAGAGAGAGAGAGAGAGAGAGAGAGGGAGAAAGGGAGAGAGACAGAGAGAGAGAGACAGAGAGAGAGGGACAGAGAGTCTTTTAAATGTAACAAGCAGATCTTTCATAGTGCCAAGGAAGCTTGTACAGCTTTTGTATTCATTATTACATCACGATACAATGATCCATCTTCCAGTCATAATAATGCCATATTGTTTATCATTGTCTGCCCCTCGCAGCTTCCAACTCACTTACCAGCATTCAATTGAGAGCCAAATGACAAAGGTGGCCGCCAGTGTTCAATATCTTGGATTGTATGCATATATACAAATCCCTCATCTTATTTCTGAATCAACCATCTGAAGTACGGGTAACGGTCTGACTCTTCCTGGCGCTGCTGGTATATTGGTGCATAATGGACGGTGTGTAGGCAGCCCTTACTCTCCTCCTGCCCGTGTCCACAGACATGCCAGCTGCTCCGAGCGCCGCGATGCGGTTCTCGATGTACGAAACCTTGAGGGTCGGAAAGAAAAGATGTTCTTTAACCTCCGGATAGACAAAAAAACATGCGCGCACACTAGGTCCCCGCCGCTACGCAACACATCGTTGTTGTTAGGGCCTCACTCTATTTCTGTTGCTCATTGTCTCTGTGTCTCTGTAGCCTTGTATGAATACAGTGGTTTAATCAAAAGCATGGATGTTAGACCAAGGAGAGGTATCCAGATTAACTGGGTAGTGTGTCGTATCAGGAAGGCTCCCCGGCCCCCCCTCCCCGGCCCCCCCTCCCCGGCCCCCCTTGAGGTCGGGGGGCTCTCACCTGTGTCCGGGTGGTCTGGACGCTGGCGGCGGCCTGGGCCACCCTGTCCTCCAGCTCAAAGAGCAGGGCGCTGGAGCCCCTGAAGCCCGCCTCGGAGGCCTCCTCCGTGGGCCGCGAGCCCCTCCCTGCTCCCTCTGTCGGAGGGTTGAGCTGTGGAGAGAGCGTACGAACAATACGTGCCATTCAATGGATGACCTTGGTTCAAAAACAGCTCGCCAAGGGCAAGACGTGAGGAACCAGAAGACTTGTTGGGAAACTGACGACACTCGCGAGGTCAATTGTCCCGTCACGTAGGCCTCGACCTTTGACCCACTGTACGGGTGGAATCAGGACTTTGTGCAGACCGATGAAGGACATGGCACAGTGTTAGGATGAATTGGTTCCAAAGAATCATGTCTTGCCTTTCAGAGAAATGAAAATAGCTTTTATGTGCGATGGTTATTAGGATTCAATTTGTTAGAAGGTTATATTAGTATTGTAACCTTTCATCAAGGCTGAACAGTAGTGGGTTGTAGGGTAGGAGAGCGATGAACTGATCGATTCTGTGTACATATTATATTCAAAGCTAGTTAAAAAAACATTTATTGAGCTCTGAATTTTGACTCAAAATCGTAATGTTTTGGGGCAGCAGTTGCACAGGAGATAGACTGGGTTGTCTGGCAATAAAAAGTTGGCTGGTTTGATCCCTAGCATCTCCTTGCTATGGTGTCCCTGAGAAAGCACCTGAACCTAAAACTGCTCCCAGCAAACTAAATGCTTTTTTACAACTTTGACACCGCCGTTCGGTGTAGCTACCTGTATGAACGGATGAATGTGAGGCACTGATTGATAAGCGCTTTGAGTGTCCTCGGGGCTGAAAAACCCTGTATTAATGCAGTCTATTTTTCAAGTGATATTTTTTTGAAGAGATTAATGAAGGCTTTCATTGAAGACCAGATAGGTGGCGAACACATGTCAGCCATTAAACCAAGAACATTCTTACACCTACAATGTACAATATGTGAAGTCGTGAAGTCAATGGGAATTGGGGATATTAGTATTCGGAAAATGCTCGTTATACTTTGGGATGATCCCATTTTTTTGTCTATTCATGTCGGTAACTTTATATTCTGCCAATTTCTCTAGAAGGAGATAACAACGTTAAGGTTACTGATTAAATAAAGTGAGAATAATACCCGCTTTTAAAGGCTCACCTTGTGAGCGTGGGATGGCTGGAGCAGCTGCACCTCCACAGAGGAGATGGAGGTGGAGGAGGGGAGCGGCTGACTGGCCCCCTCAGCCTTCGGCCCCACATGGCTCCTCCAGCGGGGGATGGAGAGCTCCTCCTCCTCCACCTCCTCCTCGTCCTCCTCGTCCTCCTCGTCCTCCTCCTCCTCCTCCTCGTCGGAGGTCAGGCCGTTGTCGCTGATGGCTCGCGTCAGCTGGTCCAGCTTCTGTCTCAGCTGCTGCTCCTCCAGGTCCTCAGAGAAGGGGGGGACCGAGGGGGGGGGCGGTGGCCGGGACTCAGGGACCCGGGGGGCCTGGCTGGGCTGGGGGCCATCAGGAGGGGGGACCGAGAATCAATCAATACAGTCCAGCTATGGATTGATACTTTGTCAATCACAACAAAACTATATGGATCGTGAGTCATTGATTGTGAATGAGTTAACAGTATTGAATGAGTGAACTGTGGTGAATGCATTAACAGAGGTGAATGAGTTTAACCGCGGTGAGTTAGTGAACGTGGCGGAGATGAACCACTGTACCTGCTCGCTGGGGGAGACCACCTTACGCTCCAAGCTGTTCAAAATGCCCTCGACCAATGACATCCGTCGGTTCAGCTCCTTGATCTGAGACCAAAATGGAAATGAACAGAAAATTAAACGAGTGGGAGTCGAAACCGGAAAACCAGGACTGACCCGTCCCTGTCCCCACTTGAGGTTAACGCGGTGTTCTTCGGCGCCAGATGGGCCCCGGTAATGAATGAGGAAGACAATTATTGTTTCATTATGTAGAGGAACATGCTATTCTCTCTTACTTCAAAATGTTCTCAAATGAACCCGACCTGCTTGGCCACTGCTGAGCGTATTTCTGATACACATTCATATCCGACATGGATACACAGTAATCTGTGTAAGGAGGCTACCGGATGCCCGGACTTCAAGAACTGTTCCTCCATTGAAAATACTTTTAAGCTGTCTTCATCTACGGTGAATACTATACTCAAACATGATGCAGTAGTAATCAGCATTTTTTAATCATCATCAACATTACATCAATTTGAAAAGCAGAAAAACATGTGCAATTCCATATAAATGCATATTTGTGACCATAAAGAATAAGGTACATTCAAATTGTTTGTTATATATTTCAATTTATGTGTTATTTATTCTCTAAATTCTCTATGTAGGCTGAAAACATTGCAAAAAAGTTGAATGTCTGCCAAAACTTTTTCATACACATCATGTATCCATATTAAATCTCATAATTTGATTGTGGAAGTCGGACAATACTGCTGTGAGCCCTGACCAAGCTCGACACCTAATAAGCTGCACTAGAGAAGTTGAACAAGGCTTCCTGTAGGCCCTGGAGACCCTGACAGCCAATCCGAAGCCAATCCAAGATGTCAGTGCCTTGGCTCTGGGCTGAGTCACATGTCCTGTTCTTTCTATTTCAAACATGATTTTTTTTTGTATATATATCGTGCTGCTCTGATGTTTCTCTGTATCCTGCTCCGCTGCCTCCCATGTTGTCATCAGGTCCAGCTGTGAGGTAAATCCTCCCCCGACGCAGTAGAGCGATGGTGGGAGAATTGCTCAGCGCTCCAGCTGGGAGTGATAACGTCAGCCTTTGATTTCATGATGGACTAGATTTCTGACTGAGACTAGAGGGACCACTTCAGGAATAACTTTGCCCCATAGGCCTACACACACTCTTTTGGTGCAAATTCCCCCACCATGCATTTCCTTTTAAGGGTAAAAAGTGTGTGTTGACACACATTCATTAGACACATCAAATACTAATAAATAAAGGGTTGTGTGCGTGCATGCATGTCTTACCAATAGTTGGCTTTAACTAGTAATGTTTTCTGATGTGAATGTGTAGGAAATGAAGACTCTAGGGCTGACCGAAACATAGATATTACTAAAGGTTTATAATTTGCGAAACTCTGGGGTCGAGGACCCACAAGTTAACATGCCCACCACAGGCTGGCCATGTTATGTGAGCCAACTACATGTCTAAGTATTCAGACAGAGCTATTTTCAATGTCTCGCTCTAAATCTATCCGTCCCTCTCTCCCCCTCCCCTTGTATTTCTCTCTCAACCACCACCCCTTGCAAGAGATCACTTACAAGTAATTTCCTCGCATTAGCCATGGCTGCTTGCTTGGCTTCAGGCCTGAACTCTGTTCCCTAGCGCTCAGAGAAGTAAGAACAAGCCGTGAAGGAAACACCTGTTAAGCACGTGGCTGACAGATGCCACCGTCATGTATGTATGGATATGGATATTATCTATCCATACAGTCACCCCACGCACGGCACTCGTTTATATGATCGCAAAGCCTTGTCACACAAATAGAATATTCAAAATTGTATTTCGTATTCACATTTCTCCGTAAGCGCTGAACTGAAGTAAGAGGTCAACTGTTCAACTCGTATGGAGGGTGACGATGATAACGGCGATAAGTATGGTCATATTAACCACACATGGCGTTCCTTTGATGCATGGATCTAACGTACAATACGATGAGTGCATGCATGTGGCTGCAGTGGGAGGAGAAACCCAATAACAGCGTTACCATGTGACCAGCTGACCCTGACAACAATGTATACATAATTATTATAGAATGATATATATGAATCAACAAATGATAAATAATGTCATGAAAAGGCAGTCAAACCTGCGGAGGTTGGGGCGAGTCGAGGCTGTTCTGGTAGACGGGGCTGTCGCCACGGTAATGAGAGAGATGCTGATGAGGATGATGATGGTCCAGGAGGTAGCGGGGGTCTTCCTCCTCCTCCTCCTCCTCCGAGTCGTAGGGCTCCAGGGGGTAGCTGGTGACCGAGTACGGCCCCCCCCCACTCCCGCAGGAGGAGTGGCTGAGGCGGGAGACCGGGCGCAGGCCTGCGGAGCGAGTGTCCGGGCACACCATGTCGTCTGATGGGAGAGTTCATAGAGGTCAGAGGTCAAAGAGGTTAGAGGTCATGGTGTCGAGGTACACAATGTCGTCTGTTGGGAGAGGTCATAGAGGTCAGAGGTCAAAGAGTTTAGAGGTCATGGTATCGTGGTACCTCATGTCGTCTGTGGGGGAGGGTTGAGAGGTCCGGAGGTCATAGAGGTCAGAGGTCAAATAGTGGTGGTAGTCGATATTGACGGGTGATTAGTCCATGGCAAAGGGATCCTTTGAGTTATGATTAGACACTGAAGACCTTCATTAAGGTCTACATGAAGGTCTACATGAAGGTCTGCATGAGGTCTACATGAAGGTCTACATGAAGGTCTGCATGAGGTCTACATGAAGGTCTACATGAAGGTCTGCATGAGGTCTACATGAAGGTCTAAATGAAGGTCTGCATGAGGTCTACATGAAGGTCTGCATGAAGGTCTGCATGAAGGTCTGTATGAAGGTCTGCATGAGGTCTACATGAAGGTCTACATGAAGGTCTGTATGAGGTCTACATGAAAGTCTAAATGAAGGTCTACATGAAGGTCTACATGAAGGTCTGTATGAGGTCTACATGAAGGTCTAAATGAAGGTCTACATGAAGGTCTAAATGAAGGTCTGCATGAAGGTCTGTATGAGGTCTACATGAACGCCCCCCCCCACTGACCTGGGTGCCCCCCCCCCCCCCCCCCGACCTGGGTGCCCCCCCCCCCCCACTGACCTGGGTGCCCCCCCCCCCCCACACACACACACTTACCTGGGTGCGCCCCCCCCCACTGACCTGGGTGCGGTGCTCGTCCAAGGCTGATCCTGCGGCTGAAGTCCAGCTGGACCTCGCTGCTGTAGTGGTTCGGCGGGCCGTCCCGCTGCCCCTCCAGGACCTGCTGGATCACCGAGCTCATGTCCGCCTCGTCCAGCTCCCCGCACTCCCCCTCGCCCCCTGCTGTCACGTCATGGCCCCTCAGCTCCTGGGACAGTTTGGGGGGGGGGGGGGGGGGGGACATAAGATCGGTGATCCAGCAGATCGGGGAGGAGCAGTAGACTCTTTCTACTTCTTCATAAGTATGGAGGTTTAACGGTTTAACAGGACTTTTTGGTTAGCTCTCTCATATTTAATTGAGTGACTACAAAACTGCTCTATTAATAGAATAGTATAATCATGATTAGATATCAAAGGAGCTTAGATATCTTAAACCCCTTCCTATCCGCAGCTGGAAGGAGTCAAGACCTCTTCTGCTTTTCCTCAAGACTTGTTTTGGATCCCCCCCTTCAGCAGGGGACACCCAAACATGGTGTTGAACTCAGAAAAAGAGCCCCTTCATAAAGTCCATTCGTCAAACCCTAATCAGGCTAACATCACACACGTGCGCACGCACGCACGCACGCACACACACACACACACACACACACACACACACACACACACACACACACACACACACACACACACACACACACACACACACACACACACACACACACACACACACACCAAAGGATCAAACAGTACGTTTGATCCTCTCAAGCACTTTTCCATTGCTTTGCCAGAGTCTGACCATAAATATCTTTAGAAGGCACATTCTGGAACGTCAGCACATATGCCTCACAACAGAGTCTGTACTAACGTGTTCTGGTGGAACAAAGTGCATGTATCAAAAAGGTATAAACCTCTAAGGACACAATCCTATAATCCATCAAAAATAGATATATTCCTATACGTTGGGGAGAAAAGAGCAGGACAACCCATAACCAAAGCAAAGGTAGGTATGGCATCTCTGGTAGATCGGGATGCAGGAATTTAACACATTCAGTCTGAAATCATATCAGAAGTCCCCCGACGAATATATACAACCCCTTTGAAAAACCCCTAATTGTCTTCTATAGAAAGTCTGGGAAGTTAAAAGCCAACATAAGATCAGAAATGCCTAACAGTTTCGTCATCATTGGAAGTGGCTCTTGTTTAAATGACTTACAAATGTGAATTTTCTCTCTGTCTGCACATGTGTGTGTGCGTGTGCGTGTGTGTGTGTGTGTGTGTGTGTGTGTGTGTGTGTGTGTGTGTGTGTGTGTGTGTGTGTGTGTGTGTGTGCTGTCTGCACGAGTGTGTGTGTGTGTGTGTGTGTGTGTGTGTGTGTGTGTGTGTGTGTGTGTGTGTGTGTGTGTGTGTGTGCGCGCGCCCGCATGTGTGTTTGGGGGGGACTTCTTTGATGTGTAGATACCTTAAGCTGTTGCCTCCCTCACTCTCCAAGGTGGGCACTCCCCTCACCTTTGTTCCCTCTGTATTTAATGCGCGCCATGTGAACGTTTTCCTATGAGAATCATGTACATCCATTGCCACATGGATGATGTTTGGTAAATCCCTTCCTGTGTTTTCTTAGGGCCATGCTCTCTATGAAACCAAATGCGTTGCTGTCAAGAAGGGTCCTCACACCAATGGTTTCCCTCAGTGAGGCGTCAGACGTGTCAAGTGTGGTTGGAGGCGTGGTCATAGTGCTTCATGGACCTGCTCATCAGAATGAAGAATAAGTGACCCCCGACCCTCAGCCAGGCCTGGGTCCCAGGTGAGGGCCCTGGGGTCTGCATGGGACATGGTAGGGTCTGTCTCCAGGTGGTCCCCTGCAGAGCTGGGGTCCGCCTTAAAGACCTCCAGGTGGTGTCACGCAGAGCGGGGGTCAGCTAGGTTAAGGATCTCCAGGGGGCCAGGCAAAACAACCAGTCTGTACCTGAAATAGTAGGGGTACCCGGGGCCGCCGTTGGCCGTTTCGGTGCCCTAGGCAGGTCGACATTAAATTGTGACCTGGACAGGACTTCCGAGCGGGGGGGGGGGGGGGGGGCGCACCGGCCCATTGGTGATAGGTTACACAATTAAGAAAAAACACAACGGTGGGCCTCTTCATAACTAATTAATATATTTTTATAATTCAATAATGTCATTTCTTCATTTTTTTAAACCTTAATTTTTAGTGCCCCCCCCAGGTACTTGGTGCCCTGCGTACTCTGCGTATATAGGGAGCGGCGGGACTGGGGGTACCTGACAGGAGGGGGGTCAAGGCACTGGTAAGTACCCGACAGGAGGGGGGTCATATGGCCGTGATCAGTACCTGACAGGGTGGGGGGCAGTCTGAGTAACTCCGGGAGGTACCTTAAAGGAGTTCCTCCTGGAGGTGATGGAGTAGTCCGGGTCCAGGTCCAGGTCGTAGTGCTGGACTGAAAGGATCCTCTTGGTCTTCCTCATCTATGCAGGGGATGGGATGTGTGTGGGGGGTGTGGAGGGTCAACAGGAGAGGTAGGAGGACCACCAGACGACGGATGGGGGGGGGGGGGCGGGTTGAGAAGAGAGGAGAGGAGAGGGAGGAGGAGAGCATCAAGAAGACAACGCCACTACAACGCCTTTCTGATGTGAAGCCAGAGCATGAGGCAGTACTAGAAGCTCAGAATAACCATATGAGGCCACGTGGCCCGCAGAGGTACTACAGCTCTCACACCAATAGAGGGCGCTGTCTCTTTGGAAAGAGGAGGAATGTCTATCAATCACATGGCCCCTGAGACTACAGGAAAGAAGAGAATGCAGGGAAACAATTAAAAACACCCCTGTGGAACGGACCGCACCTTAATCAATAGTTCCAACACACCGCAGCCCTTAGAGCAGAGGGACCCGGTGAAACCGCCACTTACGCTGCGACTGCAATCCACAGAACAATAGTGCACCAGGGCCGTGCTTTATGAGCGACATTCCAGTGGATTCCGCAGAGGTCTTTTAAACGTAAACAGAGGTTTCCGTCTGTTCTCCTACGTCTATGATGTACGACCGCCTGGTATTTTACCCAGGATGCACCGGGGAGAGCGCCGCTGTTGTTGCTGCGAACACGTAACCTTAGTTGGGAAGTATTTGATTTGAAGGGGAAGGGGTGCTGGGCAGATTAGCACCTCTGATGTCCCCCTTGACGTGACTGAACTCAGACGTCGGGGTCTTAATAAGCCCGCAATGTAGCATGTGTTTGACAGCCTGGTGGTGATGGGAGCCATGGCCATACAGTTGGGATAGTTATATAATGTGTGGCAACATATGTTCAGTGTTCTGTACAAACTGGTCACACTTATTCCCTGCCTGCCTCGGTTCTGTAAGGCATCGGGTCCAACTAGCACACAGCCCTGCCATCATGAAAAAGACATGAGAAGAGATACCTGTGTCTCTCTGTCTCGATAAATTATACTTTTAACTGATTTAATAATGAATATGTCATTCAAATCCATAAACATAGACTGTATAAAGGTACTCCTTAAAGCACATTTAGTAGACAACCAAGTGGATAAGAGTGAGGTACCTCTTTGCATCGCTGGGCATCCGAGCCGTCCAGGTTGTCTTCCTCATAGTCCTCTGAAGCAGAACAGAACACAAGAAGAGTTCATCCACAACAGAACACCATCAGTCAAGCTCTACACATCCATACACCATCACATGAACCCTCAATCAAAACTAGTACTTTAAAAGTCGTTTGACACTTCCATCCATTTGGGTTGGGAGCTTAACACACGCCACGGACCTCGAGTGTGGGTCACCTAGGTCCGTTGGAGATAAGATAACAGAAACCCCACTGGAGAACCATCACTAGTTCTACAGTGCAATTAATGTACTTCATTGGCAGCAGAGAGATTTACGACCCGCGCTTTGTTTACCGTGTGTTGTGCATCAACATCAAGATTTATAACCCGACCTCTCTGAGGTGAAGCCTGAGAACGGCAGGGTTTAACCCTCCCCCTCAGTCCTTCTCCGTGGGATGTGTTTATGAGCTGGTTCCCTCCCTACATCACCGCTCCAAAATATCCCTCTTTAGTTCAGCCAAGGATAGGGAGGGAGGAGATGGAGAGAGGAGAGGGAGATGGTAGGGAAGAGAGACAGAGGGGAATAATAACACAGACAGAGAAGGGCCAAGACAGAGAGAAGCGGAGAGACGGATACACAGTTAGTGTGTATCCGTGTGTCCGAGGGAACAGCAGGAGAAAGAGCGAGAGCGATAGAGTGAGAGTGAGAGTGAGAGAGAGAGAAGAAGAGAAAACGGGAGTTGTGGAGACATTTTGAACAGTCAGGGAGGTGGGAAGTGTAGAAATAAATTACAGTTGAAATGTGTCAAAATAAAGGTATTAATCATCACATGTATTGTGGTTTCAGGGTATTTACACAGGGGACATCCAAAAACACAAACACCGAAGACACACACACACACACACACACACATTACATTAAACACTCAACAGCTGTGGGCATCAGTTCTCTTGTCTGGTAGAATCTTACGATCACGCAGAATACTGACTTATAGTGACACTTCAGCACACTACATATATCCTTCCTCCATTCTTTTTTCACACCAAAAGTCTGCAACCTGAAGCCTTCTCACTATGACTAATACTTCCTTGGCATCTCTCTGCTCGCTGTTAGCCAGTGAGTGGGAGTTGGGCTGGGGGGGCTGGGGGTCGATGGGTTGGGGCAGGGGATCGGCTCTGCCAGACTGACTGTTGCGGTGCCAATGCGTCCAATTCCTCCTGGTAGCTTCCCAAACCCACGGAAACCGCTTCCAGTGGTGGTCCAAAGCAACCCATGGCATTGGGTTCCTAGCCCGTTAATGTTGCGGCTCGGGTTATAATGATGTCAGCCTAATCCCAACCGATCTCGATTCCTCCTCATGTGCGGAGAGAGGATTACAGTGGGCGTTTTAATACACAGATCACCGAGGGCATGACTCCAGTTCCTTTATTCAAACACATGTCAGAAGGATATTAGGAGTCTTTGAAGGCAAATCGGTCGCAGTTTAAGTCGTTCATTTTGCACGGGAGCATACAAAGACTGTAGTGTTTGTCGTGTCCATTTCGGTTAAAGGACATATATATGGGCGGCATGTAGATCTGGAGGTAGAGCGGGTTGGCTGGGAACCGGAAGGTTTCTAGTTCGATCCCCAGCTCCTCTAGCTGAGTGTCGAGGTGTCTCTGAGCAATAAGTCTCACCGTAACTGCTCTCGACGAGGTGTGAACGTGTGCATGGATGGCTGAATGTTAGGCAATATTGTAAAGCGCTTCGAGTGGCCACTGTTTAGAAATACTCTCATTTAATGCAGGCCATTTACCATTAACCAAATAGCTATATGATACTGTATGTGAAGTTACAGTTGAAAGGACCAGTTCAAGTTAAGTTTGTCCAAAGTTGGTCTCTTTTTTTTTTTTTTTTTTTTACAGTGAATAGACGTGGAATGCGACAACTACAGATAAAGTTTGTTTATTAAAAAAGTTTATTGTGTGACAAATTCTACTTTTTTTACTGGTTCCTGTTTTTCGTCTCCCACAAGAACAATCTTACGGCGAGACGGAAATCCATATCCCGATTTAGACACAAGTACGATTTGAGGCAGAGAACAGCTGGTGTTACTTACCGCTAACCTCCTCTATCTAATCGAATCACTGGACTCTGAAAGAGAGATAGTAGTAAAGGAGATATGGATCAGACTGCTGCATCCTGGTTGCATACTGGTTTGTTTGAGCAACATACAAGATTAGATAAGACCTTATTGATCGTTGAAGGCAACTTCATTTTGAAAGGCACTATATACAATTTGAATTATAATAAAAAACAGATGTAGTACAATGCCATTTTATATATTTAATGTGTATTAGGAATGCACTGTATAAACAGTATCTAATAGCATGCACGTACAGTATGATGTAAATTAAAATTGTCTATTGTACCAAGAAGCATCGAGATTGTGATCAAACTAATGGATGTTGTAAAGATAACGCTAAATAGAAATCAAAAATCAAATCGCTGTTGGTCAAAATGAGTGGAATGGGATATGGTTGGTCTGGTGATATGGTCGAGATAAAGCTGCTCTTGGCCCTTTGTGAGTGGTATGTACTAAGGAAGCTTCAAATGTAGCTAGTGCGCCAAAGAGGCAAGGAATAGGAAGCTTGTAGAGTCTGTGTGAGCCAGAGACCTACATCTGCTCTGAGTGGAGAGGATGACTCCTGCACTGCTCTGGGGGCCCAACGGACCACCGTCCAATATGCAGTCAGGGAAATGTGTGTGTGTGTGTGGGGGGGGGGGGGGGAGTCTGTGTGTGTGTAAAGCGTTATGTGGGACTGCTGTGTGTGCGTTTGTGCATTTAATCTTTCTATGTATGTGTGACTGTGTGTGCCCATTTTTGTAATCCCTATCAATGTTAGTGTTCTATGTGTATGATGTGTGTGTGTGTGTGTGTGTGTGTGTGTGTGTGTGTGTGTGTGTGTGTGTGTGTGTGTGTGTGTGTGTGTGTGTGTGTGTGTCTTTGTGCACCCCAATGTTTGTAATCCTAATGTCTCCTGTCTGTTAGATCTCAGTATCTCTGTGTCAGTATGTACGTGCGTGCATGATGGAAATTAATGATCATTAGTCATGTGCTTACATCAGGATCTTTAATCAATTACTTGTTGACAATTTCCAACATGTGAGCTCCATGTATCATCCAACCAGACGGAGACATTACTGCACATTTAAATGAAGCAATAACTCCACGCTTATGCATTACCTTACGTATAAAAGCCCTCCCCTCTGATAACCCATCCCTCCCATGTGGTTTCATCCAATGGGCTGGTCTCTCCAATCTTGCCCTCTCTTTATGTCTTCCACATGCTCACCCTTGCTCCCCTCCACTGTCCATTCTGCTTCCCATTTTTCCTTCCCTCGTCATTTTGCCCTTAGTCTCCTGCTGTCTTTATATCCCAGATGTGTATCTCACCCTTCTCTTTTCCCTCCTTCCTTCTCTCTCCCCCCACGCCCCCTCTCTCTCTGTCTCTGTCTGTCTCTGTCTCTGTCTCTGTCTCTGTCTCTGTCTCTGTCTCTCTCTCTCTCTCTCTCTCTCTCTCTCTCTCTCTCTCTCTCTCTCTCTCTCTCTCTCTCTCTCTCTCTCTCTCTCTCTCTCTCTCTCTCTCTCTCTCTCTCTCTCTCTCTCTCTCTCTCTCTCTCTCTCTCTCCACCTCTCTCTCGATCTCTCTCTACCACATTTTCCCCCCCTCAGCTTACTGACGTTCTGGGAGGCCGGTCGGGAGGCATGTGACTGGAGGATCACGCGGCCGTCTGGGCACAGCCAGTGTCATTTCCCACAGTTCTCCAGGGTGACTCAGCACTAAACGGTACCAGGAGACTCCTGCCCGTCTCTTTACATTTCACTAATCCCTTCAGGATTTCACGTGAACTTCAGGGTTCCTCATAAGGTCGCGAGCCAACCGATAGAAAGAACCCAGCGTGTTGTCGAAACGGTTCATAGCCCAGATGCTGAAGAGCAAGTTTTACACAGTGCTTCAAAGTGGAGGAGGGAGAGAGAAACTTTCTCACCAAGTCCTTTAACGCTGTCATTGGGCTTCTCTAAACAGCGACAACAATCATAAACAACAACCCCCTGCTCGTTCAGCCGTTGACTAACGGCACGTCGACATGTGTTCTGCTCCAGCCAAGAGACCTCCCCCTCTCTCTACACGCCGTGGTCAAACCAGGACAGGATGAGACACTGGAGCCTGACTCACTGCCAGGTCTCATGTCCCAGCCCTGAGGTCTCCTCCTCCTCCACATGCTGCTAGGAGCCGTCAGAGAGGAGATTGAATCCCCTCGTCTCGGATTTGGCTAGCCTGGTCTTGGGGAGGGCTGTCGGCAGAGGAGGAGGTGGGATGCTCTCTGCTAAGGAATGTTGAACAACGGACAACTGCTGAAGATCTTCCCTATGTAAAGACCATGTGTGTTTGATCCCTCCCTGTGTGACGCATGAGTTTGAAGATGCATAAGGCCCGTGCTTTGAGACTTGTCCCTTCTTTTGCTTTGAAACACATTCTCGGTTTGGATACAGTGATCCCAGTTTCCGTGCCCGGGTTACATATGCTATGCAGGTGTTTTTTGGATTCTTCAGTTTTGCCAAAAATAAGAGTCTGGAAGTTATATTCGTTCCATGGCAGACCGATGGAGCGCATCTATCAAGACTGTTGTTTAGTGGGGTGGGTCAGAGCGTAATCTGCAGCATACTCCCCCCTCCCCCTCCCCCCTTCCTTGTGAAGACTCAGCTGACTGTGATGAAGGCTGTCTGGAGACAATGGTCCTGATCTAATCCATAACATCTGACCCCCCCCCCCCCCCCCTGTGTCTCTCAACCCTGAGACGTTGAGGTTTACTCTGAGAACATTTCCTGTTTTACATTCATAAGAGTTTGCTCATATGCAAACAGTTAGTCTAGGTGGATGTGCCTGAGGGGCCTGGACAGGACATGGCTCGGGTCCAATCAGATGCCAGGAGAAGCTGCCTGTACTGATCTTTGGCATCTGGCTGGACGTTCTCATGTGTGATGTCACTAAAGGGCCCCTTAAGGATGTTGCGCCTCGAGGACCTTTGACAGTATCTTTTGTCATACAGCCTAATTTACTATTTATATGGTACTGTTAGTCATTTCTTTCCAAACGCAAAGACAAAGAGACTTACAGTGAATATTAATGATACTTGTGAGAGTCAAACATTCATCTTCTTCATTTACTTGGCTCTATTGCACTCCAATTCGTTCTCCAAATGGTTCCATCCAAGTGGTTCAGATCAAAACACATAAAAAAACCAAACAAAACAACTTGGTCTTCCAGATGAACAGATGTAACCTCTCAGCCTCACGCGCTTCACGATGCAACAGGCCGTTGCACCGTGCAGTGCGGTTGAACCACCATGGAGAACGCAGCAGCCAGGAAACAACAATATCAACAGCAGCCGGGGTCCTCACCTCTGAGCTCCCTCGGCGAACAGTGCTCCCCACTCAGCCTCTTGAAAAGCGAGCGCATCACCTTGGCACTGCCGAAGCGCTTGAAGCGCGTGCGCACGTTCCCGTGGTACCACTCCAACGTGCCGATCTTGAGCACCCTGCAAAGACAAGTGGCCGTTAAAATTGGATTGGGCTCTTTGGCGTCGCCCGACAACAGACACATCAACTACATTGAGTCACCGTATCGGATCCGAAAGAACGGACATAACCGCAACAATGGAACGATGATGGATAAACAGTACCTAATATAATGGATCACAGAATGGATATCTGGTGTGCGGACACAGCCAATACGTGTCTGGAAGTTGGAGTGAATGAATGAGTGAATTCATAGTTTTCGTCAAGGGATGTTCCATTGTTTTAAGGAAGCCCGCCCGAGGGCAGAACAAAGCTTTCTTTCCGCTCCCCACAGCCAGCAATCTTTACCAGATTAGTTTAGCCCAAAATAATCAGACTGAAAGATTCTGAGGCCTTCTCATAATTGTAACAGAATAGAATGCTTGCCTCCAATATAAGTCAATAATATAAGAACAAGTGAATTATAACAAATTATCAAAATAATTCAAATACAATATATATGAGTTATATGACTTGATAGGCTGCAATTTCTAACCTGTTCAATGTCTACCCTGGCTGTGACCTATCTTGTGTCTTGCCTATCCTGGGTCTCACTAGCATGGCTCTTACCTGACCTTGGTCTTACCTACACCGGGTCTTACCTGGCCTGGGTATTACCCAGTCTGGGCCTTACCTGACCTCAGTCCTACCCAGCCTGGATCTTAGTTGGTCTGGGTCTCGCTGCCAATACCTTATCTAGCTTGAGTCTACCTATTCTGGCTCTTACCTGGCCTATGTCTTACCTATCTTGAGTCTACCTATGCTGGCTCTTACCTGGCCATGCGGCAGGGGTCACACACCCAGCCCAGCTCCTTCTTGTTGTAGCGGCTGCATGCCTTGCAGGTGAAAAGCTGGCAGTCAAGACACTTCCGCTTGCTGTTGACCAGGAACTTGAATGGTTGGAGGCAGCGGATGCAGTGAGACTCCGACAAACTGCTCTGCTTGCCCAGGAGCTCGATCTTACTGTCTTCCTTCTCAATCTTAGTCTTCAGGTCACTGGTGTAGAAAACAAAAAACAATGACCCAGGTCATTTCTAATGATGTGCCCCATTTTAATTCAAATGTGATGCTTTCATGTTAAACAAGGTGCTGCACAATTGAAAAAGAAAATTTATACCGATACATCGACACAAAGCCGCACAAGAGAGGGCCTTACAGAAAAGAAAAACACTGAGACGATGATATAGAGTGTTTTTTACGGGCAAGTTAAAGAGCTTCTTCAAGATGGGAGAGACAGGAGGCCAACATGAATGCCTGCCATGATACAAAGAAGAATGATATCTGAAGGCCATCTTTGCTAACTTTGAGAAACTTGATGGCCATATGTTGTGATACATGTTTCAGGCATTCTAGGCTTGTCCTTTGCATGCCAAAGTCATTCTTACTCGCAGCAACATAGGACCCAAAGTACCTGAAGTCACTAACCTCTTTGTGTGCCATTATCGGAACATATTGGCAGGGAATCTGAGTCAGATTTCCAATGCCTCATGGCTCTCATCCAGAAAAGCTTTGCGTTAAACCAGGAGATATTAGTTTGAGACCTCCTGCCCCCTGATAAAATGTGAGGCTTCATGGTCATCCATGATGTTGAAGAGACACACAGAGCTCTCGCTCAAGGCTGCCTAAAAGAGATCCCATACATACTAAACTAAAACAACACACAGCCCCTTCCAGCAATCCTCTCTTCAATTTCCCCTCTAGCCTCTGGTATCAATGGGCACGCAACATAAACCAGCGCAGGGGAACAAGTCCATTCTTTTTCAGCAGTTTGTAATCAAAAAATAGCAATGACAACAGCCCTGAAGGGAAAAAGAAAAGGATCCATACGAATATCTTTCACTTGGAATTATTTTCCGGAAGACTGACCATGTGTTAGCTATCAGTCGAATGGAAAAACAACTTGAATTCATGGCAAAACATGAAAGAGCGTGAAAAGGGGACTGGAGGGGATGGAGGTACTCTGAGGTTGTTGGAGGGTGAAAATTAGTGTTACTATGTGACTGTGGTTTCACAGACTGCAGACTTTTAGCCTGTAAGATTAAACTGCAGCGAGCAGCTTTTTACACGGCATTACACACAATCAGAGTAGGCTTTGCTAGTTATCCTGATTACTTTAAATGGTAAGACTGTATCAGACACAGGACAACTTAACAACTAAGATTTATTACAGGGAGACATGACGTCAGAGCGCTAGCTAGATAGGTAGGTTGATGCTAATTGATTAACAAGCATGGAAAACACCGTAAACATCCATGGCTAATTGCAAGCCAATACTTACTTACATAATCTAGGTAGAAAATGCCATTGCAATGCAAGAGATCTAAAAAAATAAGCGGTACAATGGGCAGACATGATTCAGCAGTGAAAATAAATCCTTATACTAATGTCTTGCGAATAGCACTTTACTGGTGGCTTCATGTGCTTTGATCTCATAATATACTCAACGTTTCCTAACGTCAGCTGCTTTTTCTGTTCAGTTCTGGACCTGCTTTTTGTCTGTGTGTTATGTGTTTCAAACAAAACAGATTCACAATTATATCTCAGTAATTACAGACTGGAAGCTTCCCCTGGAGCACTTCAAACTGACATTATTTGTGTCTGCTTTAGAAATCAATAATTTCCCCATTTCCTAACCCAGACTTGGACCTGTGGTGTCTCCTGGTGAGTGGTGGGTTACAACGATAGACAGAGTGAGTTCTCTAGACCCAACTCAGGGTCCCCATGTATGGTGGTCTGGTTCTGGTCTCAATCTAAAGAATGAGGTATAGCTCTCATTTCCCTGCTTTTCAATTTAATTTAATATCTTTTCTGCTGGGTCATCACTTTAAAGCGATGCGTGTCTCTGTCTCCTCCTTGTTTTGGATGCGTTATTAAATGACATATTGCTCACATTATCCCCACCACAATATTTATTCTCCAATGTGTTGAATGATGTGATTTGTCTTTCATAATAATTGGTACAAACCATTGGAAACTATTTACCACAATGATTTGATAAGGAAAAGGGGAAAGCAAGAGGAACAAGTGTTAGGGTTGTCGGAGCAGGCAGGACACTTTATTTATGCCTAAAGGCTAAGGCAGGGAACTCAGGTGACAACAGGGAACTCAGGTGACAACAGGGAACTCAGGTGACAACAGGGAACTCAGGTGACAACAGGGAACTCAGGTGACAACAGGGAACTCAGGTGACAACAGGGAACTCAGGTGACAACAGGGAACTCAGGTGACAACAGGGAACTCAGGTGACAACAGGGAACTCAGGTGACACGCAGGACGAACAACCACAATGACAGCACGAGGAACAATGGAAAGACAAGGGCTTAAGTAACAAACGCAACGAGGAACAGCTGAGCCACATTAGGGGAGGGAGCAGTAATCAACACAGGAGGGATACACACCAAAACATGACAGACCATGACAGTACCCCCCCCTTAAGGGTCGACTCCCAGGCGACCCACGACAAGCAAAAAAAACTAAGAAAGTCAAACCAAAATGAGTGGGTGGAGGGGCGCCAGGAGGGGGGAATCAAAACAAAATAAATAGACTGGGGCAGAGCGGAGGGGTGTCAGGCGGGCGGCCAGAAAACTGCCCCAGGGCATGGCAGGGAGCCTCAGGCGGACGGCCTGGGGGGCAAGCAGAGGCAGAGTGAAGGCGGAACCCTTCAGGAGGCCGGCGGGAAGGCGATGAGTGCTCAGTCCCTCAGGAGGCCTGCAGTGGCAAAGAAACCCCTCAGAAGGCCGGCAGCAGTGAAGGCGGAACCCTTCAGGAGGCCGGCGAAGGCGAGGTAGAGGGCGGGTCTCCTCAGGAGGAAGGCCAGGTAGAGGGCGGGTCCCCTCTGGAGGAAGGCCAGGTAGAGGGCGGGTCCCCTCAGGAGGAGGGCCAGGTAGAGGGCGGGTCCCCTCAGGAGGAGGGCCAGGTAGAGGGCGGGTCCCCTCAGGAGGAGGGCCAGGTAGAGGGCGGACGCCCTCTGGAAGGCGGGACCTCTCAGGAAGGCAAGGTTGAGGTCTGGTCCCCTCAGGAGGAAGGCCAGGTAGAGGGCGGGTCCCCTCTGGAGGAAGGCCAGGTAGAGGGCGGGTCCCATCTGGAGGAAGGCCAGATAGAGGGCGGGTCCCCTCAGGAGGAAGGCCAGGTAGAGGGCGGGTCCCCTCAGGAGGAAGGCCAGGTAGAGGGCGGGTCCCCTCAGGAGGAAGGCCAGGTAGAGGGCGGGTACCCTCTGGAGGAAGGCCAGGTAGAGGGCGGGATCCCTCTGGAGGAAGGCCAGGTAGAGGGCGGGTCTCCTCTGGAGGAAGGCCAGGTAGAGGGCGAACCCCCTCTGGAAGGTGGGACCCCTCAGGAAGGCAAGGTAGAGGGCTGGCCCCCTCTTGAGGAAGGCGAGGTAGAGGGCGGACCCCCTCTGGAAAGCGGGACCCCTCAGGAAGGCAAGGTGGCCAGTCCCCCTCTGGAAGGCGAGGAGTGGGCTCAGGAACCGGACAGGGCTCGGGGACCGGAGTCAGTTCGGGAGATGGATTGCAAGGTGGAACAGGGTGGTACCCCAAACTCACCACCCCCACTCTGATTGTCCGCAAGGGAGGAGGCTGGTAGCTGGGGAACCGGGGGCAGAGGCTGGTAGCTGGGGAACCGGGGGCAGAGGCTGGCAGCGGGGGACCGGGGGCAGAGGCTGGCAGCGGGGGACCGGGGGCAGAGGCTGGCAGCGGGGGACCGGGGGCAGAGGCTGAGAGCAGGAGCGTGGAGGCTTAGGCCGGTCACCAAAATCCGGTGGCAGAGGCATGTAGCTCTCCGGCCAAATGGCTGTGGGGCTGAGCACCTCGACTGCCCACTCGGGCAAGACGTCCTCCAACTCGGGCCTTGACGAGACAGCCCTTCGCATACGCCCCAACGCAGCCTCCTGCTCCCTCCTGCTGGGAATGTTCTCCCAGCCATCCATAGCCACGATTATAGACACCAATAAATCCTCCAACTCACGGCAAAATTGAGCGTCCGCTGGGTCCAATGGTGGTGCTGTCATTCTGTTAGGGTTGTCGGAGCAGGCAGGCAGGTAGAACCCAGACGCAGACGGTTTAGGGAGAACAGCACTTTATTTATGCCTAAAGGCTAAGGCATGGAACCAGGGAACTCAGGTGACAACAGGGAACACGCAGGACGAACAACCACAATGACAGCACGAGGAACAAAGGAAAGACAAGGGCTTAAGTAACAAACGCAACGAGGAACAGCTGAGACACATTAGGGGAGGGAGCAGTAATCAACACAGGAGGGAAACACACCAAAACATGACAACAAGAGATTTTTTTAACTGGCTGACACAGCTGTTCAACTGACTATTAGAACACAAGTTGCAATTGACAAAGATTATTTAAAGATAGATGTAGGGAAACAGACAGAGCAGGCTGCAGACTGAAGACAATAGACTAGCGTTATGAAAGCTAAACCATAAAATGTGGGCTTCCAGAGAGGGTTAACTTCCCAGTGATCCCTGGCTCTAAGACAGTTTGACCACAGATATTCTGTAGTAGTAGCCAATTGATTGGATGTATTTTTTGTGTAATTTTGTGTATAGGGAAATGAGAGTCAATGGGGATTTTTCATCAAATCAACGTTAAACAAGGTAATCATTAATTGCTTGTTGCCATCATGGTCATATCGTGACGATGGATAAGAACACATACATTTTTATGCCATTGCCAGACTCCCTCAGAATGGGGAGAGTATCTGTTCCCAGAGTCCTATGCTCCCAGGCCCCTTCGCTCAATATCCGGTTCACAAATTACCCCTTCCATCATGTTCGGATCAAATAGTACTTGACAATTAAAAAAAAAAGCAAAGGCACACCGGATTCAATTACAAACATAAGTCATGATCGGATATTTGGGTTACTCTGGGATGATTTTTCATATCAGTTACACGACAGATATGAAGTGTGAGGGGTTTGTTTAAAAACCAAAGCATTGAGCTATGTTCTTTGGCTATTCCATTTCATCAGTTTCCTCAAGTGTAGCTTACTGCATTGAGAGCCACATGGCAGTGCTGCTGGGGAACAAGCAACCCTTTCCCCACCATTGCCTAGGATACATCCAGCCAATACAGAGCTTGGGAACACCTATTAGGATCCCACTGTGTGCTTATACAACTAGGGGAAATAACCCTGGGAACATAAGACCCCCTTAGTCATGTTCCCATTATGGGAGAGACTGGGAACATAGGAGACTGGGAATACAGGAGACATACGGGATGACTGGGAAAATAGGAGACTGGGAACATAGGAGACTGAGGACAGTAGACGTTAACAAAGAAGACGACCCTGAACACAGGAGACTGGGGCACAGGACCCTGGGAATGACCCTCCTCTTGGGGTAATAGCTGCGTTCACTTATTAAGAGCTGCTGTCCGATTCATTACTTTTAAGGCGAGAAATATGTAAATGTGATGCAAAATATGTGCCTGCTTTACGGATGAAAACTGTGAAGTGATTTGAGAAGATTACCACTGCTGCAGCTGCTTGTCAGGTCTGAAGCCTAATTTCTAGAGCTACTGCTCTAACAAGGTAATTTCACACTCCTCATCATCTGTGTTTTGGAAAGCAATTGCGTATTCAGAGTTACCAGTAGATTGTGTTATTTGCGACAGAGGCTGTGAATAGCCGGTACACAGCTGAAATAGATTATTATGATAGTATTGAGGTAGATTCACCCCCATTCGTTTCTACACTGACTAACAACACTGTGCCCGGTGCCCAAGCGTGGTATTGCATTGCATATTTCTTGTTGCATTCCGGTCAAAGGGAATTCCATAGGTCTCTCTTTATAAAAGCTCTTGTAAAACCTTTCTCTTGTAAAGGCAAACTTTAGTCCTGGAAATAGATTTTGCATTTAAGAGGCCCTATTGAATGAAAACCTGATGTGTTTAGGTCGGCCATGATTAACTCTATTACAACATTATCCATACTTTGGTTGAATTAATGAGATATGCAAATATATAGGAGCTATTCAAACCTACCTAAACAAAGCATAGTATACAGCATGGTTAATTTAAGGTTCAAACAGAGCACTATTGTTTTGCAACTTTTTTTTGCTAAATCTCCAAAATTTCAATTAACAATTTCCAAAAACCTAATGTCAAGCAAGAATTGTTAAATAACAAATAATAATACGATGCTTAAAACAGAGACATGTGCTAACCATATGCTCAAGCAACCAAGCCAGCACGAAGCAAGCTGGCTCAAACCCTTTGCAAGCTCAAAGTTTTGATAGTTTTGTTTGTGTCGCTGTTCTGTCCACAGAACTTACTATCCTACAAAAAAGTTTAATTTCCGTAAGGAAAACGTTAGCACAGTTCAGTGTTATATAACCTCAGAGAAACCGTAGGCTTTTAAAGCGATAAGGATCCAAACACTTTGAGTTGTTGACCTGGAATGAACTGTCATTCTTCTATAGATGGAATGAGAAAACAAGGGCCCAAAATATGCTTTTTTTCTTTCACTTCGTTGCTTTCACAGATGTGTTTTGCCACGGCATTTGCAAACGGTAACCACATGACTGCTGGAGTTCACCTATTTTTAGATCCCGGAAGCCGCCAAAGACAGACACTGGTCTGAGGAGGAGAGTTGGGACAACCACCCCAACCGAAAAACAACAACAACAATTCTCACCAACGAAACATTGCTTTTTTGATAGCTTGAGCAATGGCGGGTATTATTAATTTTTTTTTTCAAGGGAAATTTGATTGTCACGTGTCATTCTGGATGAAAGATTTTGCTTAAATTAATAATTATTTGAACTAAATGGTTGCCGAGAGGAAGAGAGTGGTGGACAAAGGCTTGATGGGGGCTGTTACTTCAGCCAAAATGCCAATCCGTCCACTTCCGCCATCTAGCGGGGGACAGTGTCTCTCATCCTATGTCATCTCCCGCACTGTACACACCTGCCGGGAATATTCATCAGCACACAGTACTTCAAGCCCGATTCTCCAGACAATCATTGCTAGATCGCTGTTTTAAAGGTAACTGTCAGTACTTTGTCCTTGGCCCTTCCTTGTGTCTAGATTGTTTAGTCATTGTGTTCCGTCGCTCACCCTACCATTAAGCTCCTCGCCCTGTTCCCTGCCTGTACTTATTTGTTGCCCTCACTAAAGACCCTTATAATTTACTCTGAATCAGTGTCTCTGTGCGTCGAATTTTGGGTCCACTCACTCTTTTTCCCCATAACACACAATGGCTCTCATTTGATTAGATTCTCTACTAAAAATGTAACCATTTTGATATGATACTACAAAAACTCTTACACAGTTAAAGTCTAAGTGACTCATCAAAATGCTTCACAGCCACATAATACCTCTAGACCTTGTTACTGCCCAATTTCCCTTTCACATAAAGTTCAGGGTAAATGGCTGGAATAACCTTTCAGGTATAGTCTCTATTCAGACACTCTTTCATTCACATGTTTGGCATAACAATTCCTGAATAGATGGACCAAGACAGTCAAAAAAATGGGGCAGACAAAATGCCAAGACATTGTACCATTTTATAGATGTAGAACACTAAATGAAAGAAGACACCATGTACAGCAAAGAGTCTTATTGTTCACCAGAGTGTAAATCCCTCTCCCTGATGGTTTAGTGGTTTCAGCGTTCGTCTTCTAATCTGATTCAGTCCTCTATGAAGCAGGAAGACTGAGAATATACTTGGGATGAACTTGACCTTGTGTAAATATCACTGTGGCTAAATAATCTTTACTCTGTCAAACGATCAACCATTGAGTTGACTCTGGCATTCAAGTTTACAATGAGGAGATATAAGACCAGGATGCCAGGAAAATCATTCTTGTGGACAAACATCGGAGCGCCAATATTTTTCACCATGTCTGTGTTTGCACTTATTCAACCATCCTTAGTCATCGGCAACCAAACCATTTGCTCAAGGAAAAAATGTGGCATACATGACTCTTGATGGAGGTGCTGTTAGCCACTGGTATAAGCTACCAGCAACTAGCAACCAGGACTAAATATGTGCCTTTAATCCTGCCATCTCTATGGGACCCAATCTCATAGCGCAACCATTCATCAAGGTGCACATTAGCTGGCACAAGTCAAGATAAAACTATTTGCTGCTGTCATTGAGTTGAGCTTAGCCCTGCCTCTACTCAGAGGTGGGGAACGAGAGACACTTTTCTCTTTACCAATGGTGCATGCTAAATAAATATTACCACCCAGCTTAGGTAAGTATTTGTTGTGATTGAGGTAACAGGAAGGATCAGTGGGGAGGCAATGTATAATGGAAAACAAGACAGGTTCTGACCCACTTGTTATCGAATGAAAAAATAATCTCTCTTGAACAGGCAGAAAGCACTTACAGATTGGTAATATAAAGCAATAAATGCTGATCCAATAGGTGAGTTGTCAGAAGTGCCTTATATAAAGTTGTCTTTATTTTTGTTCAACTGAGGGAAATGGTGTTTGTGTTCGATCAATGTCAAGATTAAAGAAGGTAAAATTATGCTGGATTTTTTCTGATCTTCTCAATGTGATCTCCAACCTAAACGACAGAATAGGTTGTTTGTCAATATGACTGAAAACCGCAGTTGAGCATTAGCGTTTACTGGTAGGAACAGCACTACGTCACGTATTTCAAACTCATGTCCGCCAAAATAAAATGTAACACGTTGCATTCTCAGTGGAAAGTGCAACATTTTATGTTAGTTTTCGTTTTTATTGAAAGATCATCATCAGTTACGAACAATTACGCAGAACATAATAGCTCAGATGACTGCACAATGCAAAGACATGGATTCAAACAGCATGCAAGCTGAACAAAGATTAGGAAAATGAAAATGCACATTTCTTGCTAGAAATGTCAAAATGCAATCTAATGCGGAAACTATCTTGTATCATTATCCACAGAGAATCAAATGAATGTCCTCCATTATGTTTTGGTAGAAATAACAATGACATATGTGACGTATTGTTGTTCCTTCGACCAGTTGGTAGGGAGCGCTGTACGAACAAACGCTCTGGGTCATTTCGGGTCTTATAGACCCATTCTGTTGTTTATGTTCGAGAACAGGCGGGATGTTTATTTTTTACAAAACAAATTGTACTATCAGCAGATCATCATGAATGGGTCAATCACCCACCATTATGGTCACAGATTTCAGAGGGGATCTTGTGATGGTTGGCTGAGCACGCCATGTGAGTCATCACGTTGGCGCGGTGTCTGACACTGAAGCAGGATCTTACAGACCATAATGAATCAGATATTTTCCTGTGGGAGGGCAGTGACCTCCCACAGGCCTAAATTAAATACTTGAAGTCCTTCCAGGTGAGAAGCTCCAGCAAAAGCTTTGTCTACCTTTTAATTGAATGATATTATTGGATTTAGTGTGATACCTACACTTATTTTCAGTTTCTGTTCTCTTCTACTTGAGGTCTAGGTTCTGGTGATCCAGTTTTCTCTTAATTTCCTTTTAGGGCAAATTGATTTTAAGAAAAAAAGTTGTAACTCCTTTCTAACAAGCTTGTCACAACCTGTAGTTCTCAAGTTGTTTCAATGACACAAAAAGTCCTGTGCATAATAGAATTGCTGAGAAACGGGATTATTTAACCTGCAAAACCTAGCTCAGAGACATCATTAATCAATGAACTGTAACTGCTATACTATGATATGCCTTCACTCAGATTGAGATATCCAAATAGAACCGGCTTTGTGAGACTTTGGAGCTTCAGCTGTATCAGTAGCAGCAGGAGGGCGTGTCCTTGCTCTGGGGTATTTGGGAGAAGCTTCATCTCCAATTCCCCTCCCAAAAAAGGGAAGACGTCTGAACTCACCCAAGCCGGTCCTCCTCCTTCTTCCTCAGGTCGAAGTCCCGCTGGACCACGTCCCAAACGTGCTTGGCCTCCTCGTCCGTGAGCTTGGAGAGGTCCAGCTTCTTTCCCGGGGCGCTGCCGGGCATCATGGTGGAGCGGCGGGCCGTGGTTGGCTGCTGATAGGTCTGGGCCCTGGGGAAGAAGGATCAGAGTGTGTTCAGCCAGACTACACAGGGACAAGGAAGGAAGGGGTCCACATTCATTAAGGGAAAAGAGTACCCATCTAGAATAAAAGGCAGAAATGATAAATATAATATGTAAACATAAAGACAGTGGATTAAAAGAAGTTCAAACTTGTTTCCAATAGGTCAAAGAAACTGTGCTAAGACCAGAAGAACAGTTTGTTGATGGATTTACAGTTTTTCTCAATCGTTTAAACACGTTTTCTGAAACTATAGCTAAATTTCTCAAAACTCTAAACACAAACCTGAGAAAAGTTAATAATTTTGTCAAAACTCCAGAAATTCTTCTCAAAACAAAATGTTCCACCATCAGTAAACACAGCTATCAAATGAATATCTCTTACTTCCAGCAAAATACTACATACGTTTTTATGTTTTGTGTTCATGAGGCCATGTTACATATTACCAATGCATAAAATGTTTAGAAATAGCTTTCTTTTTTACAGTTTACATTTTTACAGATACATTTTTTACAAAAATGTATCTATGCAGACAATTCTGAAAACTTGAAGCTCATGTATCAACTACAAGACTCCAGACTGCACAAAGCACAATTCCACTGTTTTTACACATCTAGAAATTCTAAATTACATTTTTGCTAAACTCTAAGCACAAATCTCATAATTTAGCACACTTGGTTCACCTGGAAACACTGGCCTTCAAAACGCAACAACTAATTACCAATAAGTCTAACTCACTGGCAGAACACTTCAATCATGTGTCAGAGCATAACAGAGGCCTCAGGTGAGCTCTGCTGTGTTGGAGATATGGTCCTCTGGCCTGATCAGGATCAGAGGTGGGATACAGACTGATTTACATGTAGATCTGTTTCACCTAATTAATATTCTTATTTTTAGTTTTTGTTGGCCTACGAAAAGCTTTTTATGCAGTCAGTTCAGCCGAACATTTAACTGTATTACGGTAAAAAATAAATAATTGCTTTGTTACCTTTTTGTACTGATTCCATCATTACATCCCGTGAAAGACGGTCTAAACATTTTCTTGCTGTAGTGTTTGTCATTTGACTTATCAGTGCAATTACTGTACTGTAATTTGCCAAAATAGATAACATTGGTGTATTGTCAGATCAATGTTGCAGTATCAACTATAGGTGTAAAGCATGTCTGGGAAGCTCGGATAGTGAGTCTAGCATTGGATAGACAAATATGCATTGTATCCTATTCTGATACAATTGTGTCAATGCAATATTTATATGATATATTCACTATTACAATATGGCAACAGTCTTTATACTATATGTACCACCTAATTGCAATTTAAAACGGGAAAGCTGTTTCTAAAAAATTGTATACATTGGAATATGTAACATGGCCTCGTGAAGCCAAAACAAATGTAAATAGTATTTCGATGGAAGTGTTTTGAATTGATCACACCAGTGTTTAATTTATGCTCTCTAGGAGATATTAATTTGATTGCTGCGTTTACTTTTTCGTGGAAAAAAAACTGTTTTTGAGAAGAATTTTTGGACAAAATTATAACTCTTCTCAGGTTTGAGTTTTGAGAAATTTAGCTATAGCTTCAGAAAACATTTAAACGATTGAGAAAAACTAGGTGGTACATATAGTATAAAGACTGTTGGCTTACATAAATTCTGCTCATTGAAGATGAAGGGTAAAAGCTGATAAGCAGAATATCATGCTGCTTTGATTTGAAAAGGCAACTTACTATTGTTTGTTACCAATGACCTATTGATCCTCAACTCTTAGGACCATAGTTGCTTCACATGTGATCATTATTTGTAATTATTGTTCCTCATGATCATTTTGATTGATTATACTGTACAACGCCTTGTGAAAGAGCCTTTTGGTGTCCCCACAACTTCTTCCCTGACCCCACCAGTCGTCCCATACTCCCGACCGACTGCAGTGTTTTATCGCTCCCATTAAGTGATGAATCCACAAGATTGACCATCAAAACTTTCTACAGCAACACGTCTCTTGAATTACCCTTCACACGACCCCTGCATGAATTATTACTGCTATATAAACTATATAAATATATTCATAATGGATTAGGACCACAGAGAGAGACAGAATATTCAACAGACTCTGCTCTATAATATTAACCAGCGTTTGGAATAGCGTTTGCTTCCCATGAGTGATATTTCAATGTAGTCAATGTAGCAGACTCTTTTATTCCGAGCAACCTCCAGGACACCATTTCCTTAAGGAGTATGGGGTTAGACTGCTTGCTAAAGGATTCATTCAGGTAAATATGTGTACATCGGGGTTCGAACCCACACCCTTGGGGCTGGGATTGAACCCGCTATCTGCATCAGCACACAAGGCAGCAGCATTGGACCTCTGCCACTGTAAGGCGTCAGTGGGACAGACATGAGCTGCTCTGACGGAGCCTATCAAGCATGCAGCTGTTGCCTGTTGATTTCATATTAAAGCAGCTCCCTGTTGTCGCTCCCTGACTGATTCCTCCTCTTTTATTGTGTTCCCAGTGTTTATGGAGGCCAGTGGAATGACCGGCACATGGTTCCATTCAGTATGGAGCTCAGAGCCACGACTCCTCCATAAACTCAGGAGACTGTGTAGACAGCATCTGGAAACTACGCCAGAGCAGACCAGAACTATATGGATAGTACTCTTATGCTGTTATTATCTTAATCTACCTTTATCTGATCTGTTGATCTGTATTTTGGCGTTGTTTTCTCCCCCTGGTAAGTTGCAATAAAGGGATTGGACGTCTCAGTGACTTGCTACATGTTCAATGTTAATAAACAATGGGTGAATGCATCGGTTGACCTTCACGTCTGACCCTCACCCACTCATCTGCACTCGACCCGATGTCTGTCTCTGTTCAACCACCACACGGAGCACATGATTCTGCTCTTTATGAATGTCGGTTGAACACACGCAAAAACACGCATGTGTTTTGTGTACAGGCACGCACACAAACACAGTCAAATACACCCATACACACACAAATACACAACATGCACACACACATACACCCCCCCCCCCCCTTGACACACACACACACACACACACACACACACACACACACACACACACACACACACACACACACACACACACACACACACACACACACACACACACACACACACAAACACAGAAACTCACAAGGCCCAAAATGGAAAACAAGACAGAAGCAAAGTAGGGAGTCCGATAATTGTTTTGTTTTTCAGTGTCTGAACAAGTCAAATAAAGCAGTAATCTAATTCCTCTCATATCTTCCCGTGGTAGTGACTTAAGGTAGCGGAGCAGTTGAACCATCGCTGGGCCACAGGCCGACAAGCAGGATTCATCAAACAATACACAATAACACTAAACAACTGGCTTCCCACACAGTTGTGGTGTTCCCAAGCTATCAGCTAAGTGGTGCACAGGGCCCTGCTGTGTGTTTACTCAGAGGGCGTCCACAGTTTCCTTACAGAACAAGGTACAGGGTAACCAAACACAATCCATGGCAGGTAAAGTTATGTTTGTTACCTTTAAGAGTTGAAATAGGTGTGAATTAATTGTCATCATGGAGACGATGAAAATACAAATAGGTGAAACTACTGCTAGATAATTGAAAGATGAAAGTGTAATCTTAGTTGAAGACTCAGTAACATGTTGTACCTGCCAAACTATATCACAATATAATCTGATACCCATGAGCAGCGTTTCCTAACACTCAAACGTTGCTTCCACAACACAAGGCCAAGCTTCTTCTGTGCTGGAGGAAAAATCCTCCTAATCATTTGTTATTATAAGTAAGTTGGAGTTTCCCTAGAACCACAAAGACGGAAAGCATTTAGTAACACTTGGCTGCTGAACACAAGGCCAGGAATATACACCCAAACAGTATCAGAGGCATCTGAAGTGTCCTGGGTGGATCCGAACCCCCACACAGAGTACCCAATTAAACCACAAACACATCAGAGACACACAAAACCCATCAGAGTTCAACACAACCAACCACTGCACACATCCACTGGCTGACACTTCAGATCCATCCGTTGTGCTCATCAAAATACCTTGATGCTGGAGTTGTGAAGGGAGTAGCCTGCAGGGGCCGACTATTCCATCAGAAGAGCTGGCAGACTGACTGCAGGGCAGGACAGGGAGCCAGGCTAGGGAGCTGGAGGCAATGCTAATCACATGCCTAGCTAATCAGGAGGAAGACTTGCAGGCTGCATGAGAAGGCAGAGAAGTCTCCTCCCTGCTCTCTCTCTCTCTGCCAAAGGTCAGCTGTGGGGCTGGTAGCCTGCTGGTGACATTCTCCAGTACTTCAGAAGACTGGACAACTGTTCAGAGTTGAATGGGTACATAGACACAACATCTAATAACCCAAAAAATAAACAAAAACAAATTCATGAAAAACAATAAATTGAGAGAAGAACACTTTTCAATTCAGGATAAAACATTACTTGAGTATTAGCCAATAGAAAACCTAAAAAACATGTCAATATGAAGTGTATCCACATGGCCATGGCTTGGGAGGTTTCTGTTATGCAGGCCGTCTATCATGTCCTATGATTCAGAATAAGGGGGATACAGGATCTTGTGTCGCCTAACAATTCACCCAAAGCCACTGTGGACTTTAATATTTGGCTATTTTTACCATTTATAGCAATCTTAATGCAGTTCCCTAGGGGTTACTAAATACTAACTGTAGAAATGTGAGTTAGTAGTGCCTATGTTTACTCTCAGTACATAGGAAACAGGACTCCCAATTTTTTATGGGAGTCTAAGAGTTTAGGGCCTTTTTATAATGTGGGGATCTCAGGCCTTCAGACTCTAATAAATGTCTGGTCTCAAAACACTGAGCAACTAAAGCTAGTCCTTCAAGCCAGCTTACTGTTAGAGAGCAGCGGGATCAAACAATCTTAGCGACTCCCTACCCGCCATTTATGGATTTGACTACGTACCTTTTCTAACTAGATCAAGTTATTTGCAAGGTCAGCAAATCCAATCTTCTTGACGTCACCCGACCCTGCTTTCCTCCTTCCTCCTTTTATTAGGCCTGTGGTGGTGAGAGTTAAAGCCCAGAAAATCAAACCACAAGTACAACACTAGACACAGGTTATGCAGCCGCCGTAGTCTGATTGGCTCGGGGCAGTGTAAGATGATGAGTCATAAGTTGAGGTCTGGCACCGGTTTGACCAATAACAAAGAGACATTGGTTAATGAGACAGGACGCAGCCCCTGATTGGTAACTTAAAAAAATGAATGAAACATTCAGACTGGGAACAACTAATAAGCAATGGTATGTGCCAGATTTAGACACACACCAAAGGCACGCACATGGCGATACTGGATGTCAACAAGGTTTCACTCTTAACACGATTTTTATGCTTCATCTATTTATAAAACAGGGCCTTTTTCTCCCCAAACCTTTAGCAAATTGAGACGCATTAAAGAGGTAACACAAGGATTTCAGTCATAGAAATTGAGTGCTGAATGTGCTGGCTCTCTTTCTGCTGGTTGTATATGCCAGCTCCAAAGTGTGAGGCGCTTTCGGCCACATGAAAGCAGACATGCAATGCTGAAGTGCTCGGTTATGAAATTCACCTGGCGAGTGACGACAACAACTGCAGCTAACCTCTGATCAATCCTGCTGAACATAGGCTCTATTCATCCAGGCCGCTGAGAGCAATGTCAGGATATTTGTTTGACCTGAAACAACATGAGAAAGTCTTAATATGCTTAGTTAAATATTCCACATGAAAAACTAGGTGCTGCATTTATAGTGGAAATATGTTATGGATATAATGGAAAATGGACGGTAAGAAGTGTTCAGGGTTTTTCATTAACTAGATGTGTCATGGATGTGCATGAGTTGGAACAGAGCCTTTTGCAGAGATCACTAGAGATAACGATAGATAGATAGGAACATTAAATCATTAAATAAACAGAAAACTCCTTCAAATCAAATATAACACAGCAACTGACAATCTATGGAAGAGACAAACTAGGGGTCAAGAAACCAGCTTCACTCAGCTACAACAATAATACAGACTCATGATAATCATAGTGAAGTGTTTTATTTGTCATATGCACAGTATGACCAGCTAAACCATCTAAATGACAGGATAGTTTACTTGTCAATATGACCCAAAACGACCAGTATGAACATTCGCTGGTATAGCACCCCCAACCGACTGACGAAAGAGCAAAACGTCACGCATGTCAAGGTTAGATGACATGGATGACATTTGTTATATTCTCAGTGGAAAATGCTGCATTTTAAGATAGTTTCGGCATTAAAAAGCGATAAAATCTAGCGATAAATGTGCATTATCTTTCCATTACATAGGGGATCCTGCTTGAAGGTGTAATTGATGGTGCGCTTGTCTTAAGTGATGACACAACAAGATTCAAACTTTTATTGACCATCTAGTTTTATATTATAGCCTACCGTTAAACCACAATGATTTGTTTAAGGGAAGTTTAATATATTTGGGTTGTTTCAGATTTATTTCATACTAGCCCTGTTTATTCATTGGACAATGTTTCACACATTTCCCCGAGTGTCACACGAGGTCAAAAACGTCTTGAATATCGAGTTCAGCGATCAAATAGTGTGAAATATTGTCCAAGTCTTTTTACGAAGACTAATATGAAATATTCTGTCCTATTTTATTGAGCTATTCTGTTTTGCACGAGAATATCACCAAACTATCACCACCACGGTACGCTTCTATTAAACCTTTATTACCTTTTAATTAAGCTTAGGCCTAGGCCTATATAGTTTTAGGAAGGAATGAATAATGAAGATTCATGGCCATCATACAAACTCGTGGATGGGGATATGTCTCATACAAGAAAGCACAGATTATTGTGTTTTATAGGTCTGTTTTCCTACAGTTTGAGTCAACGCAGCCCACTCTGAGCCGTGGGGGCTCACTCTGGCCAGACCTGGGAGAGGGTTCATCTCGGGCATGACGCTGCATGGCGCAGTAGACACTTCAATTAGAGCGGTACGGTACGGCTCGGCACATCCAAAAGTGCTAATGGAAAACCATCATATTGTCACGATCCGTTCCTGAGTTTCCCAGTCACCCTGCAATTCCCTAAACAACCCAACCGTCTCCACCTGTGTTCCCTCTATATTAACCCTCTGCCCCCAACCAGTCCCTGCCAGATCGTCTCTAGTCTTTACTGAGCTTTCCCGCTCTCTCTACCTCTGTGTTTCTCATATCTACCTGCCTGCCTGTTGCCGTCCTCTCGCTTGTCTGACCTCCCGCCTGGTGCCTAGTCCCTGTCGATCCTGCCTGCCTACCTGTTGCCGACCCATCGCCTGTCCGACCTCCCACCTGTCGTCGACCCTCTGCCTGCCTGCCCGTTGCCGACCCATCGCCTGTCCGACCTCCCACCTGTCGTCGAACCTCTGCCTGCCTGCCCGTTGCCGACCCATCGCCTGTCCGACCTCCCACCTGTCGTCGAACCTCTGCCTGCCTGCCCGTTGCCGACCCATTGCCTGCCCGACCTCCCATCTGTCGTCGAACCTCTGCCTGCCTGCCCGTTGCCGACCCATCGCCTGTCCGACCACCCATCTACCGTCGAACCTCAGCCTGCCTTCCCGTTATTGACCCCTTGCCTACTTTGTTTTAAGTAAACTAGAACTTTCGTATCCCCTGTCTCGAGTCGTGCTTCTGGGTTCACTTCCTGTCTGTCTCCTTATCGGAGTGTGACATTACGATCTGGCCCAAACATGAATCCAGCCGACTCCGATCCTCTCCAAAGGGAACTACAGACACACGCCAGCACCATCCAGTCCCATAGCCAACTACTGAACTCCATGGCAGAGGGACTACAAACGCTGGCGGAACGTCACGAGAGCAGCATGGAATCGCTTTGAGAGCATTGACAGCGAATAACCATTACCTCTCCTCCTCCTAGTTCCTCAACTCGTCCCTCACCGGTTTCCGAAGCCCGTGTTCCTCCTCCTGAACGCTGTTCTGGTACTCCTGGTTCCTGCCGACCCTTTCTGGTGCAATGCTCTCGCCTTCGAGTTCCAACCTTCAGCCTTCCCCACCGAGCGCTCCCGAGTGGAGTACATCATTTCTCTGCTCACCGGGAGGGCTAGAGATTGGGGAACTGCGGAATGGGAGAGGAATTCACCCACCTGCGCTACGGTCGATTCTTTTTCGACGGGATTCCGCAAGATTTTCGGTCACGTAACCCCCGGTAGAGAGGCTGCTCGGGGATTGCTCCGGTTGACACAGGGTGATAGGACCGTTGCGGACTATGCTATTGAGTTCTGCACCATCGCTGCCGAGAGCAGTTGGAACGCCCCTTCTCTCTTCAACGCGTTCTACCATCGACTCTCCGACCGCATTAAGGATGAGCTGGCAGCCCGGGATCCTCCTACCGACCTGGACTGTTTAGTTGCTCTTGCGATCCGTATAGACGGCCGTCTTAGAGAACGGTGGAGAAAGGGAGGTCGGCCCGTTGTTACCCCAGTCCGTTTCCGCTCCCCTCTTGAAGTAATACCGTCCCCACCTTCTGCGGATCAGCATGTCTCTGGCGGTTCCTCTGAACCATGCAACTAGGCAGGGCACGGCTCTCCATGGAGGAGAGACGGCGCCTTCAGCGGGCGAATCTCTGCATGTACTGTGGTCGGGATGGCCATTATATATCCTCTTGTCCGTTAAAAGACAAGGCTCACCAGTAGACCAGAGGGCGCTGGTGAGCCGATGTGTGAATTTTGAGCAGTCCTCTCGACCCCTACTCCAGGTCCGTCTCCACTGCCACGGGCAGGTTCACACCATCTGTGCCCTCATAGATTCCGGCGCCGACGCCAATCTATTGGATGTGACACTAGCCGCCCAACTGGGCATTGAGCGTGAGTCTCTGGAGAAGCCCATCCACGCCACGGCACTAGATGGTCATCTCCTGGGTCGGGTTACCCATCGATCTGTTCCCCTTTCGATGGCCTTGTCAGGTAACCATACTGAGGTACTCACCTTCCACCTCATCCGCTCGCCACAACAACCTCTCATTTTAGGGTTGCCTTGGTTAAAGAGACATAACCCACACATCGACTGGTCCACGGGATCCATTCTCCAGTGGAGTTCTCTGTGCCACGCTTCATGTCTCAGATCCGCGTCCTCACCCGTCTCTAATCCCCTGATCCCCACTGAATTCTCTGATCTGTCCAATGTACCTTAGCAATACGTAGACCTTAAAATGCGTATTGGAAGTTAGATACTGCAGTGAAGAATCATATAGGAAAAAAATTCGAATACACGATTATTTAGTTTTTATTAATAAATCTACACTAAAAGTGGCATCTTGAGCCGTTTTTGTGATACAATTTTACTTCCGCATCTCAAACGCTCGTTTTCGAGCGTGACGTAGGAATTGGTAGACGGACGTTCTAATCATCATAGACTACATAGGGAACATAACAACAATGGATAACAGTTTCGGACCACTTCCGTACAATTTTGAGCCAGCTAGCCGTGAGGGAGAACAGCAACCACCTAAAAGGGGGAGACACCATGGCAATAGGAGGGAGATAGAGTTGTGGTGTCAGGAGAATTATGGTGAACCAGGAGCGGCTGAACATCAAACACGGCCACGGAGGAAGAGCTCAGGACCCTGCCCGGGGTCAACCGCCCAGTGGCGCGGAGCATCGTGGAGTACCGGGACTGCATCGGGGGCTTCAAGAAGGTGGAGGACCTAGCGCTGGTGAGTGGGATAGGCGCCACCAAACTGGAGATTATTAAAGTGGAGATCTGCGTGTCGAGTAGGACCAGTTCGTCGCAGCACTCCCCGTCCTCCCTGCGGAGAGACCCGGAGCATATGTCCTCCTGCAGCGGCATGAACATCAACAACGCCACCCCGCCGCAGCTCATGAGCATCCGCGGCATCACGGAGAAAATCGCCCGGAACATTGTCGCCTATCGGACCCAACACGGTCCGTTCAAGAGCATCGAGGACCTGGTTCGGGTCGATAACATAAACTGCTCCCTACTGGACAAGATCCGTTTCCAGGTGTTTGTGGAGCGCTCAGGAACTCCGTCCACCAATACCAACGGCGGGCTGACCTACACGGGTCGGTCCCATCCAAGCCCAACCTCGTTCAGCCTCCGGAGCGACGACCTCGACCTCCTGCCGGGAGGACCCACGCAGATGGTGTCCCTGCGGCCCCGCGTGGCACCGGCCCTGGGCCCGCGGGACGGCCGGGCCGCGGTGCGCCTGGCCACCTGGGACCTTCAGCGCTGCTCCAGTGAAAAGGCCAACAACCCTGGCGTCAAAGAGGTCGTGTGTATGCCCCTACTGGAGAACGAGTGAGTACAACTAACGTGAGGGTTTGCAGGCTCGAAAGCCTGCTCCATCCTTTCTCCGATCGGGGAAACTGTGAAATCGGAGATGGTCGGACAGGAGGTCGGAGTTGGAACAACCCCCACAGATACAAAACCTCATCTCGTCGATTAGAAAAACTCAAAAACCACAGGGGGGGGAAATACAAGACCCCTCACCGCGGTAACTACTCACAACTACGCATAGAGCTGAGGCAGCAACAGCGACCGCGTCTACCAATTCCTACGTAATATGACGCGTTTGACGTATCACATAAAAAAACAACGGTTTTTGAAGCCTTGGTCAAAATAGTCACTTTAAAACTGGATGTTTTGCCGATATACTTTTTTAAACTGATAAAATCCAGCATTTTAATTTCAAAGAGCAATTTTCATAGAATGTTATGCATAAATATTTTTAAAAACATTAACTTCCAATACGCACTTTAAAGAGGTGTTCAACAAGACTCGGGCTACGTCCCTACCGCCACACGATCCTATGATTGTGGCATAGACTTACTCCCAGGCTCTTCGCCCCCTAAGGGGAGGCTCTTTTCCCTGTCAGCCCCAGAAAACAAGGCCATGGAGAGCTACATTCAGGGTGCACTGAAAGCAGGACTCGTCCGACCGTCCTCATCTCCTGCTGGCGCAGGATTCTTTTTTGTGACTAAGAAGGATAAATCTCTAAGGCCATGCATTACAGGGGACTCAATAACATCACCATGAAGAACCGGTATCCTCTTCCCCTTATTTCCTCCGCTTTCGAGCTCTTACAAGGAGCTACTATCTTTTCGAAGCTCGACCTCAGGAACGCTTACCACCTTGTGCGCATCCGAGAGGGAGACGATTGGAATACAGCCTTTAACACCCCTAGTGGTCATTATGAGTATCTGGACATGCCCTTCGGCCTGACTAATGCCCCCGCGGTCTTCCAAGGGCAGGTTAATGACGTCCTCCGGGATATGCTCAATGTGTACGTATTTGTTTACTTGGACGACATCCTGATCTTTTCGAAGAACAAGCAGGATGCGGCACTTTCGTCAGGTTCTCCAAAGACTTCTCGAAAATCAACTCTTCGTAAAGGCCGAGAAATGTGAGTTCCATGTTTCCGAAGTGTCGTTTTTGGGATTCATCGTTGAAACGGGGAATATCCAGATGGACCCGACCAAGACCAGGGCCGTCGCTGAGTGGCCCATACCCTCTACCCGCAAGGAGCTTCAGCGGTTCCTTGGTTTTGCTAACTTTTATCGACGGTTCATCCACAACTACAGCTCGGTTGCAACTCCGCTCACAACTCTCACCTCTCCCAGCATTTCCGTTCCGGTGGTCTTCAGAGGCGGAGAAGGCATTCTGTGATTTAAAGACGCGCTTCACTTCTGCCCCTATTCTCATCTTCCCTGACCCAGAATGTCAATTCATAGTGGAAGTGGATGCCTCCGACACGGGAGTAGGAGCGGTCCTGTCGCAACGGTCAGCAAAGGACCAGAAGGTCCATCCGTGCGCCTTCTTCTCACGCAAACTATTGACCCCTTGCCTACTTTGTTTGAAGTAAACTAGAACTTTCGTATCCCCTGTCTCGAGTCGTGCTTCTGGGTTCACTTCCTATCTGTCTCCTTATGGGAGCGTGACACATATCTTGCTCCCATATCATACTGTACCACCAGGAATGTGAAAGTGTTGCATCACTTACTATTGGTCTACTCAATCACCCCTATGCTGATCATTATAAATGATCAGCATTTGAAAATCTTTTTCGTCTTCCTTTTACTTTGTGGATGTATCAACCCTTCCACAATCTTTAAAGTGGTATTCATCGGTCCTTACTATCTTGTACAAGAAAATGTGTATGTAGCCAGGTGTAAAAAGAGGGGATTAAAGCAAGTTCGTACCTTATTAAAGTAAAGGTGATTTAGTTCAATAAAGATAATAAAAATGGGTAACTGAGAGATTCATATAATTTAGAAAAGATGCATAAGGTAGGGTGTAAATAGTTTAATAAGTAGTTAAAACAAACAGTTGGATGAAATCCATAATTACAACACACAGATTGTGCCCCTAGCTTCAGCTCATTACATTGGCAACTGAAGGTGTCCGTCAGTTTCACCTCTGGTAATTGGCCAGAGGAAATGTAACCTTTGGCTACATTTCTTTGTTCTGACAATTTTTGGAATTATTGTAAGAAAAAAAGTCTACTAAATTCCCTAAATGTAAATGCAAATAGTAAGGAAGAGAACAGGAGAGGGCGGGGAGAGCGAGAGAGACAGAAGAAAAACAGGGAGCGCCAAGGAATGCTAAATAACCCGTAGGGATATAGTCTGGTGAATGTTTAATGTCACTGTTGATTACGTACGATACCACACACTTTTCATGCTCAGGACGTATGGGTTTGGCGAGTGTTTCGGTGCTAAGGGAACGTCGGTGAACCGTGGGACCAGAGGACGCCATTTTCGACGGGACAGAGGGCGATACCACGAGGATCTCAGCTCCGAGGCGACTGGGTTTCCTGCTGAGGATACAGACTCTGTCGTCCTCGAGTGTCGCACAGGCCTGCCACTTCTTCTGAGCTACACGTTGGTTCGCGTGAGGGTGTGTGTGTGTGTGTGTGTTTGTGTGTATGTGTGTGTGGGTGTGGGTGTGTGTGTGTGTGTGTGTGTGTGTGTGTGGGGGGGGGGGGGGGGGGGGGGGGGGGGGGGGGGGCAGTGTGTGTGTGGGCCCAGTGTGTGTAAATTGTAGTTGAGATGTACATCTGAGTTTACATAGACAATTCTTCATCAAAAGGAATGTAATAGGGATTTGGCCAAAGAAATTTAGGGGATTCATGCGTTTTATTGTAATGTGTTGGTATAAGCCAATTCCGTTTTGCATGGCTTTACAGGTTGTTAACTGATTTGATAATTTTGGGACTGGCATTTTGTTTATTACCCCGAAATTATAATTTTTTTTTCATTCTGATTTATGTTATTTGTGTTTTTCTGACTAAAAGGGTTTATATGATTTGTACCTTCCTCAAAGCCTTCAGTAAACGTATATATTTTCATTCAGAAGAGTTGGATGGGGTCAGTTATTTGGAATACAATATACTCAAGGTGGGTATTAGTTTAGTTTGTCACTAGGGTATAGTTTGTCACACCTAAGAACCAAACGAGCAATGTCCACCTTTGTTCCAGCATCCATCAGGCTGTTGAATAAACAGTAAGCCCCCCCCCCCCATTCAGCTTCCACCAACTAACAATCTATTCTCCCTATTACCTCCACCCCTAGCCACAGGGTGTTTTTAGCTTTTAAGAATTTGGTTATTCTCGTACATGATTATTACTAACTATTTATTGTTGAAATATGTCTTGTTTGTATGTGCCTGACCACAAATGAAGTTCCCTCACAGGAAAAATAAAGTTCTTTGAAATTAATTGATTATGAGTTTCACCAAAAATAGATAAACATTCATGGTAGCGACCTGCGAGAACCGAACCCAAGCACCCCATCATTCAATTCTAAAGTCAGTGCTAAAAGTTCCATGGCATGAACATTTCACTTAATGTGTTTTTTTTTAATAATACTATGAATTCCCCTATGGTCCCCCAGTGGCTAGAAAGGTCGTTAGGTGTAAAACGACACAGGCACTCCAAAAAACAAAAAACAAAGCTCAGACGCGCAGACTTGGAATTTTGCCCCATATGTCGTCATATGGGGCCAGGTTACCTCCCTCTTTCTCTGCTTTGCCTGCCCAGAGAATATGGCCCGCCAATGAGCTATGATCGTGCGAGCGCCACGTGTGTGTGTGAATACACACACTGTTACGCAAGATATGTACACTTCTTTGCTATTTGGGTAACCGTTCTGCTGTTGGTGTTATCGCGCATTAACACGCAACACATAGCAAGCTTGCGTAAAGCGCCCATTTGGTGAAAAGACTAGACTGCGTCGGGTTCTCTGACGTCTCTTGTAGACTACTTCCACAACGAGACTCGTAGTGGGGGTTTTCTCTGCAATAGTTGAAAAGGAATTAGGGAAAAGGAACTTTGGCTTTGACTCGCTGAAGTCCAGATAGAACCGAGACATAGAGGAGAAGGGATTGTCTTCTGTTGGGGCACTGGCACCGGAGTCATATGCAGCAGTCATATGCAATTCTACTAGAAGTTCCATTGCTGTGTTGCATGTTTCCTATTGATCCCTCCTTTGGATTTGTATCAGACTAATGTGTCTGTATTGTAATGTGTATTACATTGTAAATTCCATCCTTCATGACAACTGGAGTACAGCCTATCCCAGTCGTCCTGGCTGCATTCAGGGTTAGTTATTGCTAATTCGTTTTTCAATCATTGATACTAATGTACTATTTATTGCTTTGGAGGATTTATTTGTTTACACCGATGTCTAATTCTGATTTTTTTTTTTTGGTTTCGGTGTTTCAGTGATCTATGACTTTATTGGGACCAACACTTTAAAGGTAACCCTTCCTTTTACAGTCCCCTAATTACTAGGTATTTACCCAGTACATACATGGTAAATCATAGTGTATTACTGGGTAATTACCACTGGTAATAAGAAGGTAAATACAGAGGAATTATCCGGTAAATTATAGTGTATTACTGTGTAATTACCACTGGTAATAAGAGGGTAAATACAGAGGAATTACAGCTGATGTACCAAGTAAAACCTTCACTATTACCCATCAACTCAACTAAGTAGCGTGTAGTTGTAACTGTTTTAGGTTGGTAATAACTCTGATATTGTGTACTTCCTAGGAAATTAGGCAACCAATTCTTAGAAACACCCATTATCCAAGGTTTATGTTGGTAACAGCCCAAATTTAATGATGTACTATCTAGAAATTAGCATAGTACTTTAAAATAAAATACTTTTTCTAAATATTATTCATAGCTACACCCATTTAGAAAGGGTTTATTCGATTTACCACTATGGAATTACTTACCTGGTAACAACCTCTGCAGGAATCTGTTTTCCTCTAGTGTCATGGTACATCTTCTTAAATACTGGGTACGAAGCCGTTTGTTTCCATGGTATTACCAGGTTCTTACCATATAATTCATAATAGATACATTCCATTATCCATGCAGTCAACACTAACTTGTACCATGTACGTTCTGCGGCGTTACCAAGTAAAACACGACAATTTACCCAGTAATTAAGCTGAAACTGTACTGTAAAAGGAAGCCTCGTTTGTTTCCATGGTATTACCAGGTTCTTACCATATAATTTGTAATACATTATTCCCTTTTCCATACAGTCAACACAAACTTGTACCATGTACGTTCTGCGACGTTACCAAGTAAAACACGACAATTTACCCAGAAATTAAGCTGAAACTGTACTGTAAAAGGAAGCCTTGTTTGTTTCCATGGTATTACCATGTTCTTACCATATAATTTGTAATACATTATTCCCTTTTACATGCAGTCAACACAAACTTGTACCATGTACGTTCTGCGACGTTACCAAGTAAAACACGACAATTTACCCAGTAATTAAGCTGAAACTGTACTGTAAAAGGAAGCCGTGTTTGTTTCCATGGTATTACCAGGTTCTTACCATATAATTTGTAATACATTATTCCCTTTTCCATGCAGTCAACACAAACTTGTACCATGTACGTTCTGCGACGTTACCAAGTAAAACACGACAATTTACCCAGTAAGTTAGCTGAAACTGTACTGTAAAAGGAAGCCTCGTTTGTTTCCATGGTATTACCAGGCTCTAACCATACAAGTTGTAACTGGTTATTCCCTTCTCCATGCAATCAACACAAACCATATATGTTCTGCAACATCGTTCACCAGTAGTTAAGCACTTTAATTGTTGTTATAAAACCCCAATCCACTGTTGATGAAAGGCATATTAAAATTAAACAAAATCAAAGGCTTATCTTTCAAACAATGCATATCTCACAAACAAGCACTGAACACTGAAGAAATCAGACAAAAAAAAGAGCCGTATGCATCAACTCAATTTAAATGTTACTGATGGTGTTTTCATAAAACACATGACAGTGTTATGGCAAGTGACCACAAGGAAGACTGCTTCAACCTCTACAATTTGAATAAGTGGTGAATGCCATGCAGCAATCTGCCTATGGGAGCATTTTTGTGGTCATTCGCAAACCAATGAGTCTACTCGATGAATGAGAGATGACTCTTTAGTGTCTTCTCTGTGAGGTATCCCTGCAGTCTCCACATCTGGGATTTGAAGGCTGACCAAGACCTGACCAGGTACCTTCAAATCTCCCCTTCCATACTGTAATAAAGAATCAGAAGAAAAGAAAATAAACATTAGGACTGTCAATTAATGAACATTTCTAGAACATGTAGAACTCAAAGATTATTTTGTTTATCAGTTAAGAAAGGATGCTGGTCCTCTGGCCATTGTGTTTGGTCATATTGAAAAGAGAAAAAGGCATAGCCATAAATACAGTTAAAGGTTGGGTAGGTGATTCGCTTTTTTGGCCATTTTTGCAAAATTACTTGAAATCCTTATCATAACCCGCTTACAGCCACTGAGTTAGAAGTACTGACATGAAAATTAAACAAGTCAATCATCTGTGGAACGGGCAGAAAAACTCCAGCCAATCATTTCCATTGCCACCGAGTTGCATTGGACAGTAAGTACGTCAATCAAACGGTCGTACTGCACTCCCCCTCCCCCGCGCGCGACCCCTTCGTGCAGTACTCGTGACCCAGAGCTCGTGACCCAGAGCAAGCTCCTGTTTGTTGTTATCCTGCGGTAGCTACTGGAACTAGTTAATCCACATTTGGACCTAGCAGAAGAAGAAAATTTCCATGGCAGACAAGACGCCACCATCCCCACCACCACCACCACCACCAGCAAAGAGAAGGAAAACCATTTTTCAGAGAGTAATTGATAATAAAAACGCTGAAAGAGAAAAACTGAAATCAAGAATAATCCTAGGCGCTGCTTTCGAACGTTGGCGGCAACTGAAGGACGAGAAGGGTCTAAAAACCGATCCTTGTGTGGCGGTTGACCTAGTTTCAAAGTTTATACCGTTTATACTCGGTAATACCGGTGTGGAGACGAGTGTATTACTCGGTGTGAAAATGTCCACACCGCGGCAACCCTAGTGAAAACCAGGACTTCCAATACAATTATATGAAACAAACATACATTTTCTAAAAATAGTAATGATTTATGTGACCGTTTAATGTTTATAACATCTGGTGCAACCATAGCAGCGAGGACGTATTCTCAGCAGGGGGTGCTGGGAAAAAAAAACCTCAGCCTGCACTAGACTCGCAACTCGTTACATTGATAAAAAAAGATGTATAGCAGCGCAGCTCAATTACACCAGTGCATGCGCGCAGTTGAAAATCGATCGTTCACATCCAGCTGCTCCCAGAACAAGTTTAGCGCACCACCGCTACCCTCACACTTTTTCATATATCCTTTTTTCAGCACTAGGTCATATGAGCATTAAATAAATGCTGCGTCTCAAAATGCCTTGGACAGCAGCGAGGATGACTCGCTTTGCCACGGGCCGAAACAGTTCGGAGCGACCACAGCCAGAGCGAACACAGTGGGGCAGAGGAGTGTCAGGAATAGTCTTTGGTGTACACATCAGTACGGCCTATTTGCACTACTGTTTAGTGGCAATGCAGTGTTTTATTCGATGCCTTTTTATTTTCGTATATTATTTCAATGAATACAATTTATTTATTCATAAAAACCGGATCTGGTCTTCAAATCTTTTTTCCAAATATAGGTCGTCTTACAATGGGGTTTGTGTTTATATTCGGACCAATACGGTACAGCGGGCGCTCACATGACGTTAAGCATTTCCTGGTGTATAATGTGACGCTTCAGAACCTAAAATCCCGTTTCTCCCCGTTGACACGACAACACATAACCGGCGTTTTCAGAAGTCTCCACTTTGGCCAGAGTTTTTAGAAATGATCGTTTTCTGTGATAAGACAGGGCCTCGGACAGGGGGTGTTGCAGCACCCCCAGCACCCCTACTTCCCGCGGTACTGGGTGCAACTTACAGCTGAATGTAGTGCCATGTTGTTAAACGAAAACCTACGCTAGCCTGGCTCGCTCTCGCGCATCTCTGTTCGCGCTCGTGCATGATTGCGCGTCCAGGTACTTGGAATGGGTGGAGTCAGAGGGTGTGTTCGAAACCGCCTACTTGCTTACTGCTTACTACCTACTAAATATTTGGCTTACTTCTCGAATCCTTAAATAATGATTGAGTAATCCATTTGAGTAATCGACGTTCAGAAGACCGTCTTTACTTAACCACCTCAGATGACGTGAATCAAATGACGTGTCAATAACCTACCGGCCGGGCGCCGTTAATAAATATTAGAAATATAATAAACGTCACATTTAACATCACAGTACACCTTCAACCTAAGGATTTGCGGTGAAATGTTAAAACAATTATTAAACAATTATTAAAAGCACTGCTGCTGCGGCTCCCCGTTTAGCGCCATTGCTTCCACTGTTCTTTTGAATAGACGCAGTGCATTCTGGGGCGGTTGAGTACGTCTAGTAAGCTAGCGATGCTTACTCAAAATCTTTCCGGAAGTAGAAGACATTCGGATACTACTCGCTTACCTAAACTCGCTTACTAAGTTCTCGCTTACTCAATTTGACGTCATAGTTAGTAGGAGTAGTAAGCAAGTACGCGGTTTCGAACACACCCAGAGTCAGCGTTGAAGGAGAGGGGGTAGGACCATTTGAGTTGTGTATTTTCAAAATCTGCTGGCGTTTCGCAAATCACCTACCCAACCTTTAAAGGTTGGGTAGGTGATTTGCGAAACGCCAGCAGATTTTGAAAATACACAACTCAAATGGTCCTACCCCCTCTCCTTCAACGCTGACTCTGACTCCACCCATTCCAAGTACCTGGACGCGCAATCATGCACGAGCGCGAACAGAGATGCGCGAGAGCGAGCCAGGCTAGCGTAGGTTTTCGTTTAACAACATGGCACTACATTCAGCTGTAAGTTGCACCCAGTACCGCGGGAAGTAGGAGTGCTGGGGGTGCTGCAACACCCCCTGTCCGAGGCCCTGTCTTATCACAGAAAACGATCATTTCTAAAAACTCCGGCCAAAGTGGAGATTTCTGAAAACGCCGGTTATGTGTTGTCGTGTCAACGGGGAGATACGGGATTTTAGGTTCTGAAGCGTCACATTATGCACCAGGAAATGCTTAACGTCATGTGAGCGCCCGCTGTACCGTATTGGTCCGAATATAAACACAAACCCTATTGTAAGACGACCTATATTTGGAAAAAAGATTTGAAGACCAGATCCGTTTTTTATGAATAAATAAATTGTATTCATTGAAATAATATACGAAAATAAAAAGGCATCGAATAAAACACTGCATTGCCACTAAACAGTAGTGCAAATAGGCCGTACTGATGTGTACACCAAAGACTATTCCTGACACTCCTCTGCCCCGCTGTGTTCGCTCTGGCTGTGGTCGCTCCGAACTGTTTCGGCCCGTGGCAAAGCGAGTCATCCTCGCTGCTGTCCAAGGCATTTTGAGACGCAGCATTTATTTAATGCTCATATGACCTAGTGCTGAAAAAAGGTTATATGAAAAAGTGTGAGGGTAGCGGTGGTGCGCTAAACTTGTTCTGTGAGCAGCTGGATGTGAACGATCGATTTTCAACTGTCCGCGCATGCACTGGTGTAATTGAGCTGCGCTGCTATACATCTTTTTTTATCAATGTAACGAGTTGCGAGTCTAGTGCAGGCTGAGTTTTTTTTTTCCCAGCACCCCCTGCTGAGAATACGTTCTCGCTGCAATGGTTGGACCAGATGTTATAAACATTAAACGGTCACATAAATCATTACTATTTTTAGAAAATTTATGTTTGTTTCATATAATTGTATTGGAAGTCCTGGTTTTCACTAGGGTTGCCGCGGTGTGGACATTTTCACACCGAGTAATACACTCGTCTCCACACCGGTATTACCGAGTATAAACGGTATAAACTTTGAAACTAGGTCAACCGCCACACAAGCATCGGTTTTTAGACCCTTCTCGTCCTTCAGTTGCCGCCAACGTTCGAAAGCAGCGCCTAGGATTATTCTTGATTTCAGTTTTTCTCTTTCAGCGTTTTTATTATCAATTACTCTCTGAAAAAGAGTTTTCCTTCTCTTTGCTGGTGGTGGTGGTGGTGGTGGGGATGGTGGCGTCTTGTCTGCCATGGAAATTGTCTTCTACTGCTAGGTCCAAATGTGGATTAACTAGTTCCAGTAGCTACCGCAGGATAACAACAAACAGGAGCTTGCTCTGGGTCACGAGCTCTGGGTCACGAGTACTGCACGAAGGGGTCGCGCGCGGGGCGCGGGGGAGGGGGAGTGCAGTACGACCGTTTGATTGACGTACTTACTGTCCAATGCAACTCGGTGGCAATGGAAATGATTGGCTGGAGTTTTTCGAGCCCTGCCCGTTCCACAGATGATTGACTTGTTTAATTTTCATGTCAGTACTTCTAACTCAGTGGCTGTAAGCGGGTTATGATAAGGATTTCAAGTAATTTTGCAAAAATGGCCAAAAAAGCAAATCACCTATACAACCTTTAATAGGACGGGAGGGGACAGGCTGTTAGCTCCGGTTAGCCATTTAGCATCGAGCTAGCGGAGCTTCTGTCATTCAAATAACTTGGACATGTTGTTTAAAAACTATAACATCGAATTTATTAAAATATCCGGATTTAATCGGGCTCTCTCCCATAAGTAAAGTTAATAGGACGGGAAGAGACAGGCTCTGTTAGCCCCGGTTAGCGCGATGCTAAAGAGCAGCTCTACAGGAGCATGCCACCTCAACAGGTGCAAGTTAGCCTCCGGTTTGATATTCGGTTTACCACCCAATCGGATTCATCAACATAAGTGCAATACATTACGGGCTTAGTATGTTGAGGACGGTTTAGGACACCGTATCGCGAAAAATCACAAACACATGTTGGCGCCATCAATGTCTGTGCAACAACGTCATTTACGTTCTGGCTGCTACCTGTTTTAGGGACCGTCAACAAATTACACTCACCGATAGGTGGCAGAGACGTTACCATGGAATTGTTTCAGGAAATTAATCACACAAATATATTGCAATATAGTTAATCATAATGCAGTTAATAGTTTAATATTCGAAAAAAAATCGACTAAACTATATTTGAAATTATTAATTGCATTCCGTTTAACAATAATGCAATATATTAGCAAAGTTACCTGCAGTAAGTAGCAGACCACCATTGGCAACTACTACTACAATCAGGTGACAAAATGTATTTTTTAGTGATTTTTATATTATTTTATATGATTTATTTCCAGAAACAATTCCATGGTAACGTCTCTGCCACCAGTCGGTATGTGTAACTTGTTGACGGTCCCTAAAACAGGTAGCAGCCAGAACGTAAATGACGTTGTTGCACAGACATCGATGGCGACAACATGTGTTTGTGATTTTCGCGATGCACCGTCCTCAACATACTAAGCCCGTAATGTATTGCACTTATGTTGATGAATCCGATTGGTTGGTAAACCGAATATCTGGCGAATATCAAACCGGAGGCTAACTTGCACCTGTTGAGGTGGCATGCTCCGGTAGAGCTGCTCTTTAGCATCGCGCTAACTGGGGCTAACAGAGTCTCTTCCCGTCCTATTAACTGTACTTATGGGAGAGAGCCCGATTAAATCCGGATATTTTAATAAATTTGGTGTTATAGGTTTTAAACAACATGTCCGAGTTATTTGAATGACAGAAGCTCCGCTAGCTCGATGCTAAAGTGCTAACCGGAGCTAACAGCCTGTCCCCTCCCGTCCTATTAACTGTATTTATGGCTATGCCTTTTTCTCTTTTCAATATGACCAAACACAATGGCCAGAGGACCAGCATCCTTTTTTAACTAATAAACAAAATAATCTTTGAGTTCTACATGTTCTAGAAATGTTCATTAATTGACAGTCCTAATGTTTATTTTCTTGTCTTCTGATTCTTTATTGCAGTATGGAAGGGGAGATTTGGAGGTACCTGGTCAGGTCTTGGTCAGCCTTCAAATCCCAGATGTGGAGACTGCAGGGATACCTCACAGAGAAGACACTAAAGAGTCAACTCTCATTCATCGAGTGGACTCATTGGTTTGCGAATTATCACAAAGATGCTCCCATAGGCAGATTGCTGCATGGCATGCACCGCTTATTCAAATTGAAGAGGTTGAACCAGTCTTCCTTGTGGTCACTTGCCATAACAATGTCATGTGTTTTATGAAAACACCATCAGTAACATTTAAATTGAGTTAATGGAAAAGGGAATAACCAGTTACAACTTGTATGGTAAGAGCCTGGTAATACCATGGAAACAAACGAGGCTTCCTTTTACAGTACAGTTTCAGCTAACTTACTGGGTAAATTGTCGTGTTTTACTTGGTAACGTCGCAGAACGTACATGGTACAAATTTGTGTTGACTGCATGGAAAAGGGAATAATGTATTACAACTTATATGGCAAGAGCCTGGTAATACCATGGAAACAAACGAGGCTTCCTTTTGCAGTACAGTTTCAGCTTACTTACTGGGTAAATTGTCGTGTTTTACTTGGTAACGTCGCAGAACGTACATGGTACAAGTCTGTGTTGACTGCATGTAAAAGGGAATAATGTATTACAAATTATATGGTAAGAACCTGGTAATACCAAGGAAATAAACGAGGCTTCCTTTTACAGTACAGTTTCAGCTTAATTACTGCGTAAATTGTCGTGTTTTACTTGGTAACGTCGCAGAACGTACATGGTACAAGTTTGTGTTGACTGCATAGAAAAGGGAATAATGTATTACAAATTATATGGTAAGAACCTGGTAATACCATGGAAACAAACGAGGCTTCCTTTTACAGTACAGTTTCAGCTTAATTACTGGGTAAATTGACGTGTTTTACTTGGTAACGTCGTAGAACGTAAATGGTACAAGTTTGTTGACTGCATGGAAAAGGGAATAATGTATTACAAATTATATGGTAAGAACCTGGTAATACCATGGAAACAAACGAGGCTTCCTTTTACAGTACAGTTCCAGCTTAATTACTGGGTAAATTGACGTGTTTTACTTGGTAACGTCGCAGAACGTACATGTTACAAGTTTGTGTTGACTGCATGGAAAAGAGAATAATGTGTTACAAATTATATGGTAAGAACCTGGTATTACCATGGAAACAAACGAGGCTTCCTTTTACAGTACAGTTTCAGCTTAATTACTGGGTAATTTGTCGTGTTTTACTTGGTAACGTCGCAGAACGTACATGGTACAAGTTTGTTGATTGCATGGAAAAGTACAGTTTCAGCTTAATTACTGGGTAAATTGTCGTGTTTTACTTGGTAACGTCACAGAACGTACATGGTACAAGTTTGTGTTGACTGCATGGAAAAGGGAATAATGTCTTACAAATTATATGGTAAGAACCTGGTAATACCATGGAAACAAACGAGGCTTCCTTTTACAGTACAGTTTCAGCTTAATTACTGGGTAAATTGTCGTGTTTTACTTGGTAACGTCGCAGAACGTACATGGTAAAGGTTTGTGTTGACTAGATGGAAAAGGGAATAATGTATTACAAATTATATGGTAAGAACATGGTAATACCATGGAAACAAACGAGGCTTCCTTTTACAGTACAGTTTCAGCTTAATTACTGGGTAAATTGTCGTTTTTTACTTGGTAACGTCGCAGAACGTACATGGTACAAGTTTGTGTTGACTGCATGGATAATGGAATGTATCTGTTATAAATTATATGGTAAGAACCTGGTAATACCATGGAAACAAACGGCTTCGTACCCAGTATTTAAGAAGATGTACCATGACACTAGAGGAAAACAGATTCCTGCAGAGGTTGTTACCAGGTAAGTAATTCCATAGTGGTAAATCGAATAAACCCTTTCTAGATTACTATGTACTATGTAATCTAGAAAGGTACTATGCTAATTTCTTGATTGTACATCATTAAATTTGGGCTGTTGCCAACATAAACCTTGGATAATGGGTGTTTCTAAGAATTGGTTGCCTAATTTCGTAGGAAGTACACAATATCGGAGTTATTACCAACCTAAAACAGTTACAACTACACCCTACTTAGTTGAGTTGATGGGTAATAGTGAAGGTTTTACTTGGTACATCAGCTGTAATTCCTCTGTATTTACCCTCTTATTACCAGTGGTAATTACACAGTAATACACTATAATTTACCGGATAATTCCTCTGTATTTACCTTCTTATTGCCAGTGGTAATTACCCAGTAATACACTATGATTTACCATGTATTTACCGGGTAACTACCTCTGTATTTACCTTCTTATTACCAGTGGTAATTACCCAGTAATACACTATAATTTACCATGTATGTACCGGGTAAATACCTAGTAATTAGGGGACTGTAAAAGGAAGGGTTACCACTTTAAATGTTTGTTTCTGGTGATAGGCTGGATACAAACACTAAGTTGTGTGTTTACACATCCCCTGCATCCTGGCGACCGTTGGGTGTCGGTGGTGCAGTGTATTCAGTGGGCTCCTCACCCAGCCTTACCATGTACCAGACCCACAAGCTGATATCCTTGAACACACATGAGCTCAGTAACCTGATATCCGGCTCGCTGACTTTGTGCAAACACATATGAAATACACACATACACATACACATACACGGACGGACGGACGGACACACACACACACACACACACACACACAGTGGGCTGTTGTGGGTTGCCTAATGTAGGGACAATTCATAGATTTGATCATATCTGAAGTAATTGAAGTCTCCCCTTTACGTAAAGCAGTTGTTTCATATCTTTATCAGTAATCTAAATTGTCAGCATTAGATACGTTTCATCTTTATAGAATACGGTTTCTCATATAAGACCATAGAAGCTATGCCCTTACCTTGCACGGTAGTTGGATACAAATCTACGTTATTCTGTGTTACAATTCTGTCTTGTCAGGTTAGCAATCCCCAGTGTGATGCTTTAATACCCCCTCTATTGGTGAAAGTAGCACATTGCACCGTTAATGCAGCACTGAACTGTAAAAAGAAACCTCCCACAATGGGGAAAAACAACCACATTCCTTTGCTAACAAACTTTATACATGGGGAAAGGGTCTCACAAATATCAATGAACCAACTTCATTATTAATGTAATCAAACGATAATAAATGACTCACGTTTAAAATGCCCAAATTAGAGAGTAATAAACAGAGTGGGACATGTTCATGGCAGACAAACTGATGCTAAAATCCACTTGTTTAATCAAATGATTCTCTGTAAGATTGCTGACCAACTAGCTCCCCATCTTAATTCTATATTATGAATGCTAGGCTTAATATGCACTGACTAACCATCAAACACATACAACCAATTATGTACCATGTTACTACACATGACCCTATGCATGAAGTCATACATTTCTGATATAAAGCCAAATATGGAAAATCTATTATTTTATGATAAAAGTATTATTCAATTATTACCTTAAAGATCTGAAAATGAAGCAACATTCCTGCTTGTGGGGCATGCAGTGATCCGGGCCAAACAGGTGATAAGGGAGTGACTATACACACAAGGAATGGGGGAATGGTATGTGTACAGTGCATCAAGTCCGGACCTCTGCTGCCAGAACCAACAGAATCCACGTGGAGGAAATGAGCTCACTCGTCAAAAAAAATAACATTTTAGTTTTTTTGTTCTCTTCCAATATTTAGATTTCATGCAGGACATGAAAGCAGTCCAGCTTCCCTCTCTGTCCCTGGCCTATCAAGATAATGTTGTGGTTTGGCTTTCCCACTCATTCCCTCCTCCGAGGGAATAAGTGGGCTCCGCTCCTGCCCTTAATGATTTGGACCATGCAACATTTTCTCAGTCCAATCCGGTTGATCTCAGAGCAACAGGAAGAGGAAGGACCCCTATGACTAAGAACAAAGTGATGCCTATCACCCTCAGTCGCGCACATTCCATCTTCTCATGCAGTTATAGGGACTCGCACCACTGTTGACCACAGAGGATGTACAGAATATACTAACATGTACAGGTTACTTCACGTCATCCAATGAACCCCATTGTCTACTGTGTTGAGGATGGTAGTGATTTTCTGGCCTGATTGTTTAGACAAGGTGGTCTCATGCCACCATCTGTGCAAATGACCTCTGCACCATAACAATAACGAACATCATCACACAGCTTGAACTGAGAGCTGCCGAGCAACACGTCACGCTCTGTCCTCCTGAGGATCTATTGAATGTGGCTGAGGTCCACAAGACACCGGCTCTGGTTCCTCTCACCAGCAACCTGGCCGGTTCCTGCCATTACCATATGACTGGAAAGGCTTAATAAGGGCCAGGGGGCCCTATTGATCTGCTGCCTGAACTGCTCTTGAACCAACTGAAACAAAGCCTGCATGCCATTAAGTTCTTGCTATACTTTTAAGCAGAAGTGTATGTTTAATAAATAGTCAGGATTCTCACATTGTTCAGATGGCCTGTTCCGGTCAAACCTTCAGCTCAACCCATCCTCCCTGAAACTACCGTACGCATTTTATTGTTTTCATCATTACCTTACAGTCAACAAACCATTGGATTAACTAGGATGAATGATTGTGCTTTTGCCGTCTCGGTCAAGCACTGAAGGACGCTCATAGAAGCCCCACCCTCTCCGCCCCTACCAGCAAATGACCAGCAAGTAGGGTATCGGTCCTATCCCACTTACATCAGAGAGGCTCCAGTACTGCAGTTCAACGGCCTCCAATCTGTGAGGAGTGGGCTATGAGGACTAGGGGACATGATATCTAACGCCTGGGGCGAATATGGAGATGGTGCAGATTCAAAGGGCTGCCACGTCACAGGCTGCCCTTAAACCGTGTGTTTTCTTTGTTGGCAGTGTTAAAGAATCATGGAATTCAAGCTTTTGTCAATTAGCGACTGCTGCATGTTGTACTGTTACAGTTTTTGCCAATTGCTTGAAAATTATAGACACATGCTTAGACCAAAGTAACACAACTTGAAGTTTTTGTTACTATACCTTAAACACTTGAACCATACCTTAAACAAAAGCGCTGCTTTGCACTTTAGTTGCAATTGTGCAACACACTTGCTCCTTTGTGCAACACACTTGCTCCTGCACAATCCACACTACTTCATACATAAGACACTTAGCTCAAAAATGAAATCTCAGTGTACAATTGGGAAAAGACATCTATTGAAAATGCAAAACACATTGGGAAATTGAAAATACTTACATACACATCTGAAAACACATACTTACAAAACTGAACACCAATAAGCCAGCTACAAAAAGGCCAAAGGGCAATTGTGCACGTCCCAGAGAAGCGCGGGGGAAATATATCATTGTGTGCCGCCATAAGCCTTCGAGGGTAACTGCACCATCATGCAAAAATAGGTCCCTACAATACCCAACATATCATCACATTTCTAGATGCACGTCATGATGCAGCTGAACAGGACAGATCAGAGCAGCCCAGGTTTGTTGTTGTCTGGGATAATGTTAGGTTCCATCGGGCTGTTTTGGTCCGGAACTGGTTCACAAACCATAAACAATTAAAAGTATTATACTTGACCCCTTACTCGCCATTCCTAAACCCTCGATTTTTTTTCGGCTTGAGGATGGCGTGTATATGACCGCCAACTACATGCCCGCATGCCTCTTCTGCAGGCAATAGAACAGGCCTGCGGAGACATTGAGGTAAGGTCAATCCATGGATGGATTTGGCACACTAGGCAAGGATCCATGAGCCCACCCACACAAAATTGGCATGTATTTTTGTTTTATTTTTGCTTAAACTGAATTTACTGCGCTGTAAAGTACCATACTGCAATGTACAGCATTGAATATTCGATTTTTTTGGGTTGTTGTGAAGACGTGCCTTCTGTGGAAGTGAATAAAAACTGTGAACATGAAAGACTGCAGTGATTTATAAAGTAGATTACGGTGTTGCTGCTGATCTGAAAGTGTATTCATATGACAGAAGTGTGTATCATTTTGTCATCAGAGCGACATTTTGACAAAGGATTGTTAGGTTTCGATAGCAGTGTTTCAATTTGATGTAGATGTGAATGGTATATTTCTCAGGGTTGTGTCTTATTTGCTTGTGTCTTGAGGTTTGACAATATGAGTCTAGTTTTGTAAAACGTGTTGGCAAAAACTGTAAAAGGCCAAAGGACAATTGTGCACGTTCCGGGGCAGGGCAGGGGAAATATATCATTGTGTGCCTCTATAAGCCTTTCATGGTAACTGCACCATCATGTAAAAATAGATCCCTACAATCCCCAACATATCATCACATTTCTAGATGCACTTCATGATGCAGCTGAACAGGACAGATCTGAGCAGCCCAGGTTTGTTGTTGTTTGGAAAAATGTTTGTTTCCATCGGGCTGTTTTGGTCCGGAACTGGTACACCAACCAAAAATTATTTGAAGCCGTATACTCGCCATTTCTAAACCATATAGAATTTTTTTCGGCTTGAAGATGGTGTGTATATGATCGCCAACCACATGCCCGGCTGCCCGCATGCCTCTTCTGCAGGCAATAGAACAGGCCTGCGTAGAAATTGAGGTAAGGTCAATCCATGGATTGATTCGGCACACAAGGCGAGGATCCATTAGCCCACCAACGCTGCAAAATGTGTTCAAGCAATTTGAAAAAAACAAATGTGCATCTGAAAATACACACAAGGTTGAAATTACCTGGCAGGGTGGAAGACCATGCACACATGTTCAAATCAGCTTAATGCGTTTGTATTACACAATGGGTTGAGGTATATGGTTATTAATTGTCAGGTTAAGGTATGAGCTCAGAGATGGTTAAATTGACAGCTTTTTTCAATTGCTTGAACACATTTTGAAAAACTTGGCTCATTGTGTCAAAACTCAACACACAACCAAATAACAACCTAGCAATCCTTTGTCAAAATGTCACTCTGATGACAAAATGATACACACTTGTATCATATGAATACACTTTCAGATCAGCAGCAACACAGTAGTCTACTTTATATAAAACACTGCAGTCTTCCATATTCACTGCCTTTATTCAGTTCCACAGAAGGCACGTTTTCACAACAACCAAAAAACCTAATACTCAATACTGTACATTGGAGTACAGTAATTTACAGTTCAGTAAATTCAGTTTAAGCTAAAATATTAAAAAAAATTACCAAAAATACACAACTGTACTGTACATAAACACAGAAAAACAAGGTAATTTTGCGGGGGTGGCCTTATGGATCCTCGCCTTGTGTGCCAAATCCATCCATGGATTGACCATACCTCAATGTCTCCGCAGGCCTGTTCCATTGCCTGCAGATGAGGCTTGCGGGCATGTGGTTGGCAGTCATATGCACTACATCCTCAAGCCGAAAAAAGAACTTCTATAGGGTGTAGAAATGGCGAGTATACGACTTCAAATAGTTTATGGTTGGTGTACCAGTTCCGGACCAAAACAGCCCGATGGAAACAAACATCCCAAGCAACAACAAACCTGGGCTGCTCAGATCCGTCCTGTTCAGCTGCATCATGAAGAGCATCTAGAAATGTGATGATATGTTGGGGATTGTAGGGACCTATTTTTGTATGATGGTGCAGTTACCCTCGAAGGCTTATGGCGGCACACAATGATATATTTCCCCCATGCTGCCCCGGGGCGTGCACAATTGCCCTTTTTGTAGCTGGCTGATAGGTGTTCAGTTTTGGGAGACAGTGTTTTCAGGTTTGTATATAAGTATTTTCAATTAACCAATGTGTTTAGGATTCTGAATAGATGTGTTTTCCCAATGTTACAATGAGACGTCATTTTTGAATTAAGTGTCTTGTGTATGAAATAGTGTGTAGTGTGCAGGAGCAAGTGTGTTGCAGAAAGGAGCAAGTGTGTTGCACAATTGCAACTAAAGTGCAAAGCAGCACTTTTGTTTAAGGAATGGTTACATGTGTTTAAGGTATAGAAACAAAAACGTCAAGCTGTGTTACTTTGGTCTAAGCATGTGTCTATAGTGTTCAAGCAATTGAAAAAAACTGTAAATACCCAAATCCGGGTTACGTTTCAAACTTAACCTGCGCAAAACCTGCTCCGACCAGGTTTGATTCAGAGCATATGTTTCCATAGTAACTAACATACCGTGTTCATTTTGGAACGGAAAACCTAGGGTTACCGCAAACCCTGGGTTAACTTACCCAGCTATGTGATAAAACCGGCTTTGTGGAATACCCCACAGGTTTGATTCAGAGCATATGTGCCTATAGTAACTAACATACCGTGTTCATTTTGGAACAAAAAACCTAGGGTTACCGCAAACCCTGGGTTAATTTACCCGGTTATGAGATAAAACCGGCTTTGTGGAATACCCCTCTGTTCAGCTGCATCATGAGGTGCATCTAGAAATGTGATGATATGTTGGGTATTGTAGGGACCTATTTTTGCATGATGGTGCAGTTACCCTCGAAGGCTTATGGCGGCACACAATGATATATTTCCGCCTTGCTGCCCCGGGAAGTACGCAATTGCCCTTTGGCCTTTTTGTAGCTGGCCGATAGTTGGTCAGTTTTGCAAGCAAGTGTTTTGAGGTGTGTATTTAAGTATTTTCAATTACCAAATGTGTTTAGTATTTTGAATAGATGTGTTTTCCCAATGCTATACCAAGGTGTCATTTTTGAACTACAGTAAGTGTCTTATGTTGGTGTAGTTGTGTTACTTTGGTCTAAGCATGTGTCTATAGTTTTCAAGCAATTGAAAAAAACTGTAAGCATACACATATATACATGTATATGTGTAAAAGTCTCAGAACAGAAACTCAGATTCAAATTCACTCCAATCCTTCGGGCTGTTGTTTGCGATTGTCCACAGTGGTCTGTACAAAGGGTTTGGGGAGTCGGGCTTGGCTCTCACATTGGCCATACAGTTTCTCGACATCCAGTGCAGAGAACGCATCACAGAGACTTTCCTTTCACACGGCCAGCTGGGCACCACCGCCTCACAGCAACACATTTTTTCCGAAGAGCAGCTTCGGCCGAGCAACAAAGGCGTATTATGGAGACGGCCAAAGGGGATGTTGAACATAAGGGGACTTCTGCAAAGCTAGCAACATTGCACAGCACATCAAAATGGGTTAAAATAGTTTTACATGTAAATGAGTGAACTCATCCTCAAATGTGTGCGTGTGAGAGAGAGTGAGAGTGAGAGTGAGAGTGAGACACACACACACACACACACACACACACACACACACACACACACACACACACACACACACACACACACACACACAAACACACACAGATATACCTGCAAAAATGAGGGAGAGACAGATGGAGGGACTTCAAGAGAGAGGAAGAGAATGAGAGATGAAGTCAGAAGGAGAGAGACTTAAAGAGAGATGAATACGGATAGCCTGCCAATAGGAAGGTAATGAGTGTGTGTGAAGGGCTTGATTTGACCGGGCTGATTCTTAAAGCTTGAGTCTTGGTTGTACCTCATCACATATACATGGCTGATAGGAAGTGAAATTATCTGTGCCTGAAATTATCAAATACATTCGAAGACACCATAGAGAATTGCCTTTCTTGACAACAATAAAAAGGAGTGGAACTCGCACACCATGTAGCCGATGCAACAATACTTTTTATTGCATAAAGTGTAAAGTGCTACCCAAAGTACGTGCAAAACGTTTACAGTCCCATTCAGACCATCCTCAGTGCAAACATACAAAGGCAAAAGACTTCCTTATATAGACTACGCCTAGTTGGTGGCAGACATGTCAATCAAAAGGTCAGGTAGGTTGACGTGTTGACCACACATTTTAAAAAAGGCACCGCACACCTATTTTCACTTTTCTTGACAACATACATGGCCGAGCTGAAGCCTGAAATCAGGCACCACGCCTGAACTCTATCAGGCCTGCATATAAACAGTTGTAAAACCTTGTCCTTTTTCTTTCTGAACTTTGCTGGAATCTACAGAAGAGAGCCTAGTTTTGCATTTATTGTGCATTCAACATCTTTTAATTTACACATACAATAAATAAATTGTTAATAATATTAGTTTTTTATTAATGTCCAACATTATAGAAAAAAACGATTGAAATGTAAGAACTACTGAAATGGAAGTTATCATGAAGAACAGCTTCAGCGATGTTTACTAGTGTCTTTTTTACCATAGCCTCAACTCACTGTTGATCCTTCAGCCCATAGCCACTCTGATACAGCTTATAGAACGCGAGTCATTTCCTTGAGGAACCACCGCCATGCTCTGCTATCTGGGGTCAAGATCACAGTCATGAGTGATGGACTCTCCCAGGTGCCTTCGTCTACACGCCTTATTGTAGAACTAGACTGTACTGCTTGACATGGTGAAATGCATCACATTTTGAGTCGTTGCACTAAAAGTCAATAACATTTTAGAAAAAATTAACAGCATACAGTTTAGAAAGGTAAAATGACATGTTGGGGGATGTTTGGGGAATTGCCGAAAACCTGTTTCCTGTTAGTTTAAAATGGCCCTGGTACCTGGGGCCCAAGTCTTTCACAAACCTTTGCAAAATATAATATAAGTTTTTCTTAAAGGAGCATTTCACCGGTGGAGGCATGAATATGTATTGAAATTGGGTCCTATATGTAGTTGAATAATAAAATAAAATTCAAATTTGGCGCCGTCTTGAACGAGAATAGGCAGAAAGTGATTTTTTGGCGCTTGTGGATTGAAGACAACAACTCCCACCATGCACCACGATGCACAGCTTCGCTGGCCACTCCTGCTGATCTAGATCTCCGCCTATCGGACACCTCGCTGTTCCATCTACCAAGCTGATACCGCAAGACTGCTTGAAAATCATTTCACACAACATTTCTAGTGAAGAGTATTAGTTGGTGAACTCAGTGAATTGTGAATTGTACAGTTTTATCAACAGCCTCTGTTAGCTTAGCTTCAGACGCTGTGGATGTTAGTTTCTGCTGGTGTAGTCCCACCCACTGGCACTGCTCTAATAGGTCTGTAGCATCAGTGGGTCCCACCCCCCTAAAGGGGGGTGGGACTAGTGCTTGTAGTCTTACGAGAATCCTCCCCTCTTACACTTCCTATTTACTTCTACGCAAAAATCGTCATATTGCGTAATCTTAGTTTTTTTCGATTGCTTGAACACTATAGACACATGCTTAGACCAAAGCAACACAACTTGAAGTTTTTGTTTCTATACCGTAAACACATGTAACCATTCCTTAAACAAAAGCGCTGCTTTGCACTTTAGTTGCAATTGTGCAACACACTTGCTCCTTTCTGCAACACACTTGCTCCTGCACACTACACACTATTTCATACATAAGACACTTAATTCAAAAAGGACGTCTCATTGTACCATTGGGAAAACACATCTATTCAAAATCCTAAACACATTGGTTAATTGAGAATACTTACTTACACACCTGAAAACACTTTCTTCCAAAACTGAACACCAGTCAGCCAGCTACAAAAAAGCCTCAGTTAAGCCATTTTGAGAACTTTGCCAGCATGGATGCAGGTAGAGCAAGAGGCAGAGGTAGAGGAGGAAGAGGAGGACAGAGACATAGAGGAGGACGTGGTGGAAGAGGCCGTGCAGGGAACATTATTTCCGATGACATAAAAGCAACTTTGGCGGACCATGTCATAAACCAAGGTCTGAATGTGAGGGAAGCTGGGCAGAGAGTCCACCCTAATCTAAGCCGTTTCACAGTTTCATCCATAATAAGGACATTCCGACTGGAAAACAGGTATGTCTTCAACTCTCTACTCTACTCAGACTGTATCTAGAGTATTTGCAGTACTGTACCATATCACATGTACTGTATTGCAGGGTGGCTAATGCTCCTTTTTGGACGAAAGTAGTAGTTTTGTGATTACCTACATTGAGATGTTTCAGTACTTTCTATGGTATATACAGTAAAGTACAGTATATACAGTACTGTAAAAATGAAGCAAACCAATACAGTAACATTTCCTGGTTGCTTTTTTCTATAGAATGACTAGAAGACCTTCTGGGGTCGGACGCCAACGCCTGTTCACCCAACAGCAGGAACTTGCCATTGTGGACCTGGTCCGAGCAAACAATGCAATCCGTCTCAACGAGCTACTGCAACAAGTATTTAATAACATAGAGCGAGTGAGCATTTCCACTATCAGACGCATCTTGGTAAAGCACCAAATTACCATGAACCAATGGTACAGGGTCCCATTTGAGAGAAACTGTGTCAGGGTCAAAGGACTTCGACGTGAATATGTACAGGTAAGTGTTACAGTCCTTTACATTTACAATACAGTATTGGTGTCATCCAGTTACAGCTGAATATGTGCCATTGTATCAGTACCACATAGATACATTCAGAGAGGTACCAGGTACCTGTTCGATGGGGTGGGGGTTCTGCGTGTGTAGTACTGTAGTTGAGTGTTTTGAGTAATGCCATCTAAAATATGTATTGCATGTATTTTGTTTTGTTACAGCGCATCTTGGAGATGGATGGAGCTGCACAGCCTCATGAATTTATTTACATTGATGAGGCTGGATTCAACCTCAGCAAAACAAGACGACGGGGTCGTAACATAATTGGCCAAAGGGCAATTGTGCAAGTCCCGGGGCAGCGCGGGGGGAATATCTCATTGTGTGCTGCCATATGCCTTCAAGGGCTACTGCACCATCAAACAAAACTAGGTCCCTTCAATACCGAACATACATTTCTGGATGCACTTCCCGATGCAGCTGTACAGGACAGACCAGAGCAGCCCAGGTTTGTTGTTGTCTGGGATAATGTTAGTTTCCATCAGGCTGCTCTGGTCCGCAACTGGTTCACCATCATCAATTTGAAGTCCTATATTTGCCCCCTTACACACCATTTCTAAACCCCATAGAAGAATTATTTTCGGCTTAGAGATGGTGCGTATATGACCGCCAACCTCATGCTCGCATGCCTCTTCTGCAGGCAATGGAACAGGCCTGCGGAGACATCAACATAGGGTCAATCCATGGATGGATTCGGCACACAAGGCAATATTTTCCCCGATGCTTTAGCGGAAGAAAATATTGCTTGTGATGTTGATGAGATCCTATGGCCAGACCCCAACAGACGGCAGGATCCATAAGCCCACCCATGCACAATTGCCATGTTTTTCTGTGTTCACAGTACAGTTTATTTATTTATTTTTGCTCAAACTGTATTTACTGCACTGTAATGTACAGTACTGCAATGTACAGTATTTAGTATTTGTTTTGGCTGTGGTGAAAACGTGCCCTCTGTGGAACTAAATAAAAACAGTGAACATGAAAGACTGCAGTGTTTTATAAAAAGTAGACCAGTGTGTTGCTGCTGATCTGAAAGTGTATTCATATGATGCAAGTGTGTTTCATTTTGAAATCAGAGTGCCATTTTTACAAAGAATTGTTAGGTTTTGATAGCCGAGTTTCAATTTGACATAGCTGTGAATGGTTTATTTCCCAGTGTTGATGTCTTATTTGCTTGTGTGTTGAGTTTTGACACAATGAGCCAAATTTTGCAAAACGTGTTCAAGCAATTGAAAAAAACTGTAAACAGGAAGTGTTGGAGATCGATACGGATCTCTCCAGTCTCTCCAGAAAATAAGGGAATGATGTACGACCATTCAAAAATATGAGTGGGTTTCTAACGATACAAAGCTTAATGGAAATGGGTGAAGTTTCCCTTTAACGTTTTTTTATCTCTCTTCCGTGAGATAAAAAAAGTAGGCATTCGTTACAACTCCGACTTCATGCAGCAGTTCCTCAGCCTGGGCGCGCAGACCCGATACACTGTCCTCTGAGCCTGAAACACAGTGAGTTGTGGGTTTTCTTCCTGCAGTGATCCCTTGCAGTGATTATAAGGGATAAGGCCAAGTCACGCTGTGAGTTAAAACAACTCTGTGTTGTTTCTGTTATACCTCATCATAAATTGGGACGGGGGTTTGAAAAGGGTTGAGGTTTAGAAAGAGCGGGGAGCTTGTGTGTCCTGTATACACTATCGGTCAGGCTTGTCAGCAATATTTCAGTGTTGAATTGGACGCGGCGGGGGCTTGATGTATGGTGTAAGCCCTTTCAAACACCCTAAGAGTACAGCAAATGGCATTAGCATGCCGGGAAACACAAACGTAAGCCTGATGAGCACAAATGATTTCCAGATGTCTGGGGAGCTGCCTTATTTATCTAAATCTTGGAAATTTTAAGTCCTCAAGGTAAATACCACTGGTGGAGCAGCGGCGGTGGAAAAGGCGACTGTACAGTGAGTCAAGGCCCAAACACCCACCGCTCTAAAGGGTCTGTTGAAGTTTCGGTTCCACCACGAAGAGCGCTCAGAACCACCAGGCAGAGTCATGGTTCCTCCTTCCACCCTGCTCCGATACGTCCTTCGTTCTTTCATTCATGAGTATATATGCTGCTTAGTTATTGTGGAGTAGTCATGGCTACTGGGCGAAGCAATAATGGATTCCAGCTGTCAATTTAAGTCCACCACTGGGATTTCAATGGCAGCCATTGTTCGCTGGGATGGGTGAGTCAGAGGAGCGTCGCTGGCCGAGGGCGTGCGGCCTCATTTGGCAGCGAGAGAGGGAGATGTGTGATACACCATAGGGCAGTTACAGTGGTAGCTGTAGGAAACAAACTCAGTCCCTTTGAGTCCGTGGTGTGGTTTAACAAGCAGCACTAACTATCACACCGCATTTACAGAAGGGCAACAGAAGACAGGCTTTCTTTTTCTACTCCTTTCACTCCACATTTGAGGAATTTGTTCAAATGTATTTGTAGGTATTTGTGTAGAGATGAAGAGATTCCATCAAACCACGTTGTTTGTTAACCCTCGGAGAGAGAACGATAGCCCTCGCTCCCTGTAGACCTCCCTCTGAGGAGGAATGAGCGGTGTGCGAGGAAGGTTCCCAGTTGTTCCATCCGTACCGTACTACAGGAGGAGGGGGAGCGAGGGCCTGAGGTTGACCATGGGAATTCTTGAGAAGCGTTCCAGAAGCTCTGTCCAAACCCCAAATCACGCATGGAAACATCTACTGCGTCACATGTTTGGCCATGTTTTGGGCTGTTTTTAAAGTTCTGGCGTTTGCTTATAGCAGCTCTTTGGCGCAACATTGTAAATCCTATTTCCAAGAGTAACATTGGGTGGCTGTTTGTGTAACCTTCTGATGACCCCAAGAGGTGGGGTATCTATGCTTAAAGTCTTTATCAGGTTACCATATTGGTCCGAATATAAGACGGCCTTTTTTCCCCTCGAAATAGGTCTGAAAAAGTTGGGTCGTCTTATATTCGGGGTTTAGTATTCAGAGCGCATTTCTCTTCTTCACCTCTCCCTTTAAATGTCAATACACATTCGCGGCCGCAGGTTGGGCCAGAAATTGGTTCCGGGAAGAAGTAGTCCAGCGTCCTTAACAACCAGACCGTTACCGGTGTTTAAAGACAAGCTGACCATTAGAGACAAGTGGCTCAAAAGTGGGTCAGGTCAATCAACAACAGCGGAGGAGCTATGATGCCAATTTTAAAATAATGGTCGTCAATAAGGCAGAGTCAAGTAACAACTGCCAAGCTGCCAAGAAGGTTGGGGTCACGGAGAGTAACGTAAGAAGATGGCGAGCACCAAAATAACGTCTCAAAGACGTCAACAGTCAGCGCAAATTCTACAGTGGTCCTCAAAGTGGCCGTTTCAGTGAGGTTGACCGGAAAGTTTTTGAATACGTCAGAGAAAACGCGCTTTGGGCGGAGCCGGTGGAAGCGGAGCAGCTGGGGAGCGATGACAGCGAGAGCAAACACAGCGGGGCAGAGGACGTGTGTGAGCGATAGAGAGAGATCGGAGGAGAAGTTTGGTGAATTTTAGTTAAGTTTAGTTAAATATGTGGCCTGTATTTTTCTATGTTATTTAAAAATGTTCCCAATGTTGCTTGATTATTGCTTGATATAAATTTTGAATCATACTGTACATATTTTGCCTTGAAAGTGCCGTGGCCTTTACTGGCATTATTATTATTGTCATTAATATAACAAGTGTTTAATTCACTGTTCTTTGTTCTGCAAATCTGGTCTGCAAATCTTTTTTTCTAAATGTTTGTGTTGAAAAACGGGGGGTCGTCTTATAATCAGGGTCGTCTTATATTCGGACCAATACGGTACTTAAGATTCTAGGTTCAATTTTGATTGGTTAAGGAGATTGATTGTATCTTAATACACCGTTAGATTAATGAGACCTCCAACCCACACACCAAACACGTGATCACGAAGGGTCAGAATAACAGTTATGTATTTATTTATTTGAAGTAATTCAAATAAACCAAAAATGTATCCCGCATGGGACTAGTCTTGGGCCCAAGAACCATAAGAAAAACTTGAAGGCAAACCTGAGGACTCAGACTAAAAATTTATCAAAATAAAATGATCCTCAATTTCGTTCCTACCACTGCCTGGATGTTGAGCACAATGTCCATGCAACAGATGTCCGATGAGAGATGATGGCATCCAGTGACAGCGATGGTGGTGGAAGCAGTTGAATCAGTCCAGTGGAAACAGTTGTCCCTCAGAAAACTGTCCATTGCATTAAACTTAAATAATAATCTTAAAAGTGCACACAGAATGAACTCTGCAATAGCTGCAAACAGCATATGAAATAACTTTAGCCTTTTAGCTGTTTTTAAACATGAACCTCATTGAATGCATTTATCAACTCTTTAACTTATTTCTCCAAACATGTCAATCAGTTTAACCATGTTCTAACATACTGCACATATGCCTGTAGCTAACACACTACCATGGCCACTGCCTGCATGTTCAAATTAGCCTAGCTTCAAGGCACAAAACGAAGCTGCATGTGAAAATTAGCCTAGCTTCAAGGCAGCAATACAGCTGTGTCTCAATCAGGGGACGCATCCTTCGAAGGACACGGTCTATGAAGGTGTGGCCTTCGTAGACCGTGGAAGCCGGACCGAAGGCCGAACGAACGTTTTTAAATGAGACGGTCTGCCCTACGGAGCATTTCAAGTTTGCGTAACAAGCCGTTAAAACCCTTTACCTTGCGTGATGACGCGCCGCTCCTGTCACCTAGCAACCCTGACAGCTGCGGTTCAAACCGGACGTCGGAGGAGAAATATGGAGCCGTTTTTTATAACCCATGTCCACTTTCACTTAGATGTCCACTTCTTACTTTATTCTTACTTTGATTTTATTGTGTTTTATTTATAATTTTCTATTTTTTATAATCTTATCTTCTATGCTTGTAATTTATATTTGTACGGAGCACCTGGAACGAAACAATTTCCCCCCGGGGATCAATAAAGTTTTCTGATTCTAATTCTGATTCGGTTATATGATAATTATATCAATTATAACATTAATTAGTTTAACGTTATATGGTTCGTGTTAATGAAATTGATATTTGACAATATAGTTACAAATTTAAAATAGTCCCAACTTTATTTTAATATAAAAAAATGTTTTACATAGTTTTGTCATTAAATATGTAATTTGCTGCAAATGCCGCTTCCGCTCTCGCTGACGCCATTTCTGAAAAAATACAACTCTCAATGAATCGTTGGGCCGTGAAGGATCCATCCGGTGGATCCTTCGAATCCGGGAAAAGAAGGCTGCATTTGTCGGCCGCATTTGAAGAATTTGAAGGAGCCTTCGAAATGGGACAGCCTTGACGCGTCGCAGTGACGCAATCGCCCTTCGAATGTACCCTTCGAAGGAATGCGTCCCTATAAACTAGATGCCTCGTCCGCGGTGCTGACCAATTGAGTCGAACGTCACCACTGGCGGCCACCTTACCACAGTAAGCTGTTCACCAATGTGTTAGTAGTGATTCATGTACTTTTTAAATAACCATAACTTGCTCAATTTTCAACCGATTTTCAAACGGTTTGGTTTGTTATAAACGTCAGAGATGTAGGTATGACAGTACATACTTATGAATAATTGTCAGGTTCTAAGAAAAGTAGAATGTTCTAAAATAGGTACAATATATCCCTTTACAAATATACATCAAGAAAGGCTGCATTTTGAAATCCCCACCCTGTTGTATATATGTAATTATAACCATGTGTTTTCATATGAAATGAACATTAAACAGAACAGATAGGTGCAAAAAATACACACGCACAAGGTATTCATGTTATTTATGTTAAATCAATATATGGGCTGCTAAAACTCAGCAATCTATTGTTTTGGTAACTTCACTCAAATCTATCTACAGTCAAGTATGCATTTAGACAAATACGATAATATATGAATATATTATGTGCAACCTTTGTGGCTGTTCAAGACACACTGAAGGCATGATGCCACCATAGGTTTGAAACCTTAAAAAAGTGAGAAATTCACCCAGATATATTAATTATTGTCAACATTTTCAATCAGTATTTAAGATTAACCACACTAAAAACAACATATTCTAAAAAGCCTTGTGTCAACAACAATCTAGCAATACTATTATGTAGGGATGGGCATAATTAATCGATGCTCGATAATCGATCGTTAAAAAATGCGTCGATCAATTTATATTGTTATCGATCAAAAGGACGTTGTGTTGCATACTGTGAGTCTTAATTGAATATCACTATGTGGGAGAAATACCACCCTGCCGACTGGTGGAAAGTGAATGGAAGAAGGTTCCTGTCAAAGTTAGCGCGACAATACCTCTGCATCCCCGCAACTTCAGTCCCGTCAGAGCGGGTGTTTTCTGCTGCTGGACTGACAGTTACAAGGCTGCGTTCGCGTCTGACCCGCGAGCATGTTAACATGCTTATATTCCTAAACAAAAATATGTAGGCTGGAGTTATGCTATGGACAGCAGGGAAAGTCACCACCGTACGTGAGTCGCTCTTTTTTTTCTTAATGTGTTGTCTCTCGCTCCGCTTTTCTTTCGGCTTGGTGCCTCTTGGAGTCGTTACATTTTGCCAAAACTGTGATATTTTAGCAACAAGTTCAGCCTTATATATGTTCAATAAGGTATTGCTTTTAAGATAGACTAGTTCATGCAATTGTTTGTAAATGGGTGGCTCATCTTTTTGTTGCGAGCCTTTTCCGTGCGCCGGCTGCAGCCTATAATGTCGGCCTTTTTTCCCCCGTTTTTTCAAAACAGTTATACCGTTTAATGCCCACTTTTAGCCTACTGCCTTTGTTTGATTATTGTTGTCCGATAAGTTGGCTACTTATTGTAATTGGAATAGACTACAGATTTAGTCTTGTTGAATCGTTTTCAAACCTTTAAGAGCGCCTGTAGGCGCATTGTTCGGACTTTACGAGCGCCGCATAGGCCTATAACCTATAATGCCAGTATTTATTATTTTAAAACTGTTAAACAGTTGTAGGTCTTCAAGTTAACTGTATTGTTCTAATGTTGGCCCATACATTATTGTTGGAATAAAGATTTCATTGATAAAAACATGCTGCATTTTCTACCAACGGGAATTTCAATATAGCCTAGAAAAAAGTTAATGATTAATCGATAATTGATCGATAACTCTAGCGATGCTCGATCAAGGAAATTTCTTCAAATGCCCATCCCTACTATTATGTCATACTAGCCCCGCTGTTCCTGTGTAACAGGACCTGTATTGTATATAATTCCACTAAGTAACTACCAATTATCCTAAAAATAAAAGTCATAATATTGTAATATCCTACAGGTGAAAGGTGATCCCACGGGTTCTCGTTTCGAGAGTTCGCAGATTAACGCATCGTAATCTGCGAGTCAGCAATTTCCTGTAGAATTCATTATGTAAGACAAACAAACCCGATTGGAAATCATGTGCAACTTCAGTTTAATCATGTTCAAATTAAATTATAATGAAAATAGCAATTCTGCCTCTCCCATCGATGTAAAATTACTGGGTAGCTAGTAGCCTACCCGTGATACACAACCAAGCTGCACGATTAAGTCGTTTTTCGAAGGGAAAAGCTGCAATTTGAACATGTTCAAGCATCCAGAATTATAACCACGTTAATAACGTTTGTAAGTGCCAAACCGTTTGTAAATCCATCCAGATTTCAGCGAGATAAGAGCATTAGCGTTTTTGCAGATCACTGCCTTACGTCCGCTACAACAAATTCCACCAGAAAGCTTTAATGTGGTAAGATGGCGGCCTATGGTGACGTTCTAGACGCCGCCGTAGGGCATCTAGTTATACATATATCTATGTTTGGAACAGTACTTGGGCTACGACTGATGACATTTCACAAGAACGCAAGCACACAAGTACAGAAAATAACGTAAATTGAGAAACGGCCCGATGCTAAATGGCGTATTCAGTTCATGTCACATATACATTATATCCTAGCAGGTTTCTTATCATTTAGGTATCTTATATATTCTATATCATTATATATTCTATATTCTATATAATTTTCTTCATCAATAAACTATCGCAGTTGCGTGTGTGTCTCGTATCTTTCTCTGTGCTGCCGTTGTGGGTGTCGGATTGACTTGGCTGCCAGATCGACATGGGGTCCTAGATGCGCAATAATGACGCACTTCCTGTAAACGCTGTCTTTTCATTGTCATTCATTCCCATGTTATCCCCAAGTATTAACGATCTCCTTTCGTTTTCTAATCTATGAAAAATAATCGAATGTACAAATTAATGTTGCCGATACTTGGGTTTTAAAGAAGAATCGGTTAACTCCATTCACTGAACGGGGCGATCCACTTTATTTCCAGCGCTCCCAACAGAGTCAAAACAGCGACCCACACGCAGACACTTCCGTTCTCCGCCTTCAGAATAAGAGTCCCTAACAGGAACTGGGTTACATAATGCATTCATCAGTGCTTTTAGACGTGTTTCCAATGGCTTGGTTTGTGTGAAAGAACGGGCTGCGTTCAGTGAAATCAAAACCAAAACGGATTGAACCTTCTTTTTAAGTCCATGATTGAGCCCCGTTTATAAACAACCCTTCCGGGTTTTGTCCGTTGGCTTGTATCGATACGTCATCTGTAAGCGCAGGATCCCGAGTTGATCTGGCAGCCGAGTCAATGCGGTACCCACACTGTGTCATCGGCTGTCTGCCGTACATGAGCCCGCGATGCATTTAGCGGGCATCGTAAACTACAGTACTTCTGAATTCCTGTATCTTTGGAACTACAGAGAATAACCTGGGTTACATTTGCATTTTCTCTCTGTATTTGTTATGATGTCATCTAAATAAAGTTCCATAAAAAAAACACATCCTGCTTGAGTTGAAAATAATAAACAGTCTGTGCAAATGACTGAGCGGCATAACACAATGTGATACTTTATGCAGCCCCTTGTCTATATGCAAGGCTTCAAGGTTCTCAGCATTTCTAAAATATGCAGTTCATTTTCCAAGCTCTCTTTCATAAAGCTGTTCCCAGCAGTGGTATTGAACCTGGAACCGCCGTAACATAAGTTCAAATAAAGGACTGCTCGGTCTTCTTGCTGCAGCCATTCGCTTGTCCGTGCAGTTTAAGCTGTAATGGCATCAAAGAAAAAAATATATGCGAGGGTCCATCCTGTATTATTCCTTCATATTTCTTGCCAGGTTAATATGAGCACTCATCTTGGATGTGATAATCATTATTTCTAATCTGTTTAACATGTTTCAACCAATCAAGCCTCAATTGGATGAGTGTTTTACTAGCAAGAGAGGTCAAGATAAGGGGAGATAAACATGCCGCTATGAAGGTCAGATGGTTATTCGAATACATTCATCTGACCTTCACGTCATCTGCCTTTGGGGGTAATGGCATTTATTTAAATTATTCTACAAAAATGGCATTGCCGGATGAGGGTCAGGGCCATGAGGTTGAACCTTGGGCCATGGAGCATGGATAGAGCCTGTGTCCTTCCAGGAGAGGGAGGGGAATCAGAGGAACAGGGGAGAGATGGCTTGCAGCTGTGCTCTTCATCTGCTCAACACATTTCCCTTTTATACCTCCTCCTGGGCCCAAGGAATTCTTTCTCTTTTGGTCTTGTTCCTCCTTGGCCGGTTGTCATGGATGTCTGCTTACCATTTCAGTTTGCCCTTACGAAACATATTGTGCATTTGTGTTACCCATGGAAGATTCTGAATGCCTTCATATTGCAATCATGATAGAGCTGCATTTGCCAATGTATTCTCATGCCCTAAAAGTCTTAATTTGCTGCTGTACTGTATATACGGTTCTATTGATATTTGAACATGTCTAAAAAGCCTAGCTACGATTATTTAACCAAATCCTACAAAACTAAAGGTTAAACGTCATCTTTGATTGATTTAATTTGTTATATTACAAGAAGATAAATATTTTCGGTTACGCTTTATATTAAGGTCCTTGTAATGAGCCTTAGTTATATGTAATAAGACCCTTATTATATTAATTTGTGTTAATAAGACTATCAATAAGTGTTAATAATAACATATTAAACATGTTTTTTGTGAGATGGAAGACATTTATAAGCACTTATAAGAAACTTGTTAACTATTTATGTATTGCTTAATAACATTATGAGTTTCTTAAGTTGTTAATAAACGCATTACAAACCCATTTATTGAGTCTTCTTTGCATATTACATCATTGTTAAACCTTTACAAAGCATTTTTTATGCTTCTTAAGGTTAATAAATCCTTTATTAAACTGCTAATTATGCATTTTGCAGGTACAGGATCTAAAGCAGGAAAGCATTTTTTATTCTTATTAAGGTTAATAAGTCCTTTAATATACATTTATTAGCAGTAAATGATTAGGCTACTATATGCTATGTAGGTTGCTAAAATGTGAAATAAAAAATACATATACTGTAAAAAAAAGGTTATGGCGGCAAGACTATAACATTGACTCACAAAAACACAGTGTAAGACAGCTCTTTCCAAAAATATATACTGTATTTTTAATTTGAAAAAAAAATTGACCATCAACATTTAAAAAAACGGACTAGATGAGTCCGGCTTCTCCATGGCCTCAGGGGATGGTTGGGAATTCTTCTGAATGGTCTTTCTTGTTGGTGTATAAAGAACCACAAAGAACATTGACCACAATAGACAGTTAGCAGACATGTTACATTAAGCCGTTTAGACATGGACAAATGTAGCACGCGAAAGCCTCTGAAAGAAAGTTATGTAAGCCAAAAAAGTTTGCTAGCAAACAGCTTGCTAGCTAGAACCAGCTACCGTTACTATAGCATTAAACTCTTAAACTTACCAGAAGAGTCGTCCTCCAGTTCGGACTTCTTCCTCTTATCCATGTTTTTTGTGCTAGTTGCCTGTCTTTGGTCTGTCAGTTGTTGGTTTGGGGCATGGACTTATAAAGAAACCTTAATAAGCATTGTTTGCGCTTTAGATCCAGTACCACATTGCATAATTAGCAATTTAATAAAGGATTTATTAACCTTAATAAGCATAAAAAATGCTTAGTAAAGGTTTAACAATGACATAATAGGTAAGATAGTAAGACTCAATAAATGTTTTTTTAATGCTTTTATTAACAACTATAAGACTATTATATATGTTCTTAAGCAATCAATAAATACTTAATAAGATTCTTATAAGTGCTTATAAAAGTCTTATAATCTCACAAGAAACATGTTTATTATGTTATTATTAACAATTACAAATAGTCTTGTTAACACCAATTAATGTTAATAAGCATATAATAAGCGTCTCGTTACCTGTTAACAAAGGCTTATTACCTCATCCTCATCCTCATCGTCATCCGCTTATCCGGGGTCGGGTCGCGGGGGGAGCAGCTCAAGCAGGGGGCCCCAGACTTCCCTTTCCCGGGCCACATTGACCAGCTCTGACGGGGGGATCCCGAGGCGTTCCCAGGCCAGTGTTGAGATATAATCTCTCCACCTAGTCCTGGGTCTTCCCCGAGGTCTCCTCCCCACTGGACGTGCCTGAAACACCTCCCAAGGAAGGCGCCCAGTGGGCATCCTTACCAGATGCCCGAACCACCTCAGCTGACTCCTTTCTAAGTAAAGGAGCAGCGGCTCTAATCCGAGTTCCTCACGGATGGCTGAGCTTCTCACCCTATCCCTAAGGGAGACGCCAGCCACCCTTCTGAGAAAACTCATCTCGGCCGCTTGTACCCGCGATCTCGTCCTTTCGGTCATCACCCAGCCCTCTTGACCATAGGTGAGGATAGGAACGAAGATCGACCGGTAGATCGAGAGCTTTGCCTTGCGGCTCAGCTCTCTTTTCGTTACAACGGTGCGGTAAAGCGAACGCAATACCGCCCCCGCTGCTCCGATTCTCCGGCCAATCTCACGCTTCATAGTACCCTCACTCGCGAACAAGACCCCGAGGTACTTGAACTCCTTCACTTGGGCTAAGGACTCATTTCCTACCCGGAGTAAGCAATCCAGATTCCTGCTAAGAGTCATGGCCTCAGATTTAGCGGTGCTGATCCTCATCCCAGCCGCTTCACACTCGGCCGCCAGCCGATCCAGTGAGTGCTGAAGGTCACAGGCCGATGATCCAATGAGGACCACATCATCTGCAAAAAGCAGTGACGAGATCCTCAGACCACCGAACTGCAACCCCTCCCCACCGCGACTACGCCTCGATATCCTGTCCATGTATATCACAAACAGGATTGGTGACAAGGCGCAGCCCTGGCGGAGACCAGCACCCACTGAGAACGAAACTGACTGGCTGCCGAGAACACGAACACAGCTCATGCTTTGGGAGTACAAAGATTGGATGGCCCTGAGGATAGACCCCCTTACCCCATACTCCCGCAGCACCTCCCACAGTTTCTCCCGGGGGACCCGGTCATACGCCTTCTCCAGATCCACAAAACACATGTAGACCGGATGGGCATACTCCCAGGCCCCCTCCAGGATCCTTGCAAGAGTGAAGAGCTGGTCCGTAGTTCCACGTCCGGGGCGAAAACCGCATTGTTCCTCTTCAATCTGAGGTTCGACGATCGGCCGAACCCTCCTTTCCAGCACCTTGGAGTAGACTTTACCAGGGAGGCTGAGAAGTGTGATACCCCGGTAATTGGCACACACTCTCTGGTCCCCCTTTTTGAACAGGGGAACCACCACCCCGGTTTGCCACTCCTTTGGCACTGTACCCGACTCCCACGCGATGTTGAATAGGCGTGTCAACCATGACAGCCCCTCAACACCCAGAGCCTTTAGCATTTCTGGCTGGATCTCATCAATCCCTGGGGCTTTGCCACTGCGGAGATGTTTGACTACCTCAGTGACCTCCACCAGGGAAATTGACGACGAAACACCATCAACCTCGAGCTCTGCCTCCAACATAGAGGGCGTGTTACTCGGATTCAGGAGTTCCTCAAAGTGTTCCTTCCAACGTCCGACGACCTCCTCAGTTGAGGTCAACAGAGTCCCATCCTTACTGTACACAGCTTGGATGGTTCCCCGTTTCACCCTCCTGAGGTGCCGGATAGTCTTCCAGAAACACTTTGGTGCCGACCGAAAGTCCTTCTCCATGGCCTCTCCGAACTTCTCCCACACCCGCTGCTTAGCCTCCGACACGGCAGCCGCTGCAGCCCTTCGAGCCTGTCGGTACCCTGCAACCGAGTCAGGAGTCCTCCAGGATATCATATCCCGGAAGGCCTCCTTCTTCAGTCGGACGGCTTTCCTGACCACCGGTGTCCACCACGGTGTCCGAGGGTTACCGCCCCTTGAGGAGCCTAAGACCCTGAGGCCACAGCTAGCCACCGCAGCTTCAGCAATGGAGGCTTTGAACATCGCCCACTCCGGCTCAATGCCCCCAACCTCCACAGGAATGCCAGAAAAGCTCCGCCGGAGGTGTGAGTTGAAGATACCTAGGACGGGGGCCTCCTCCAGACGTTCCCAGTTCACCCGCACTACTCGTTTGGGCTTACCAGGTCTATCCGGAAATTTCCCCCATTCCCTGATCCAACTCACAACCAGATGGTGGTCGGTTGACAGTTCCGCCCCTCTCTTTACCCGAGTGTCCAAAACATGCGGCCTCAGATCAGATGACACGATCACAAAATCGATCATCGATCTTCGGCCTAGGGTACTCTGGTACCAGGTACACTTATGAGCACCCTTATGTTCGAACATGGTGTTTGTTATGGATAATCCATGACTAGCACAGAAGTCCAATAACAAACGACCGCTCGGGTTTAGATCAGGGAAGCCGTTCCTCCCCACCACGCCTCTCCAGGTGTCTCCATCGTTGCCCACGTGGGCGTTGAAGTCTCCCAGCAGAACTACGGAGTCCCCTACTGGAGCCCCATACAGGACTCCTTTCAGGGTCTCCAAGAAGGCCGAGTACTCTGAGCTGCTGTTTGGTGCATACGCACAAACAACAGTCAGAGTTTTCCCCCCTACAACCCTTAGGCGCAGGGAAGCGACCCTCTCGTCTACCGGGGTAAACTCCAGGGGATTTATGAGTATCCCTACACCCGCCCGGCGCCTCACGCCCTCGGCAACTCCGGAGAAGAATAGAGTCCAACCCTTATCCAGGAGTACGGTACCAGAGCTGAGACTGTGCGTGGAGGTAAGCCCCACCAGATCTAACTGATAGCGCTCCACCTCCCTCACAAGCTCCGGTTCCTTTCCCCACAGCGAGGTGACGTTCCACGTCCCCAGAGCCAGCTTCTGCCGCCCGAGTCTGGTCCGTCGAGACCCCTGACCTTCGCTGCCACCCATGTGGCTGCGCACCCGACCCCAACGGGTCTTCCCACAGGTGGTGGGCCCATGGGATGAAGAGAGGGGGGGTGCCACGTAGTTTGTTCGGGCTGTGCCCGACCGGGCTCCGTGGCAAACCCGGCCACCAGGCGCTCGCCATCGAGCCCTCCGTCTGGGCCTGGCTCCAGACGGGGGCCCCGGGCTTCCTCCGGGCCGGGTCACATCTCCTCTTTTTCCGTTATTCATTGGAGTTTTTTGAACCATTCTTAGTCTGGCCCCTCACCTGAGACCACTCTGCCATGAGAGATCCTACCAGGAGCACAAGGCTCCAGACAACACAGCTCTCAGGTTCACAGGGACACGCAAACCTCTCCACCACGATAAGGTGACGGTTCCAGGAGAGGTTATATCATAAGAGGTTTAAACATTTGATTAACAGGTAGAAGGACGTAATATAAACAAATTAGGCATAGAATTTAGTCTGATAATGAATTCTATTCACTCTATTCAGACATGGCAGAATACAGTTTTGTGCATACATTTGTATGACACACAAAAATAGCCCAACACGGAAGCCAAGCTGTGTGTGTATTACATTAATGTATCAATCACAGTGATGGATGTGCCTAGATTCCCTGAAGGCCTTATCTCAAGTTATAGTAGATAAATGTCATTGTAGAAATATCAGTAGTGTAGAAACGTTAAGTCCTGCTAATTAAAGAAGATCGCTATTAAATTAAGCTTCTTCATGTATGAACTACGTAATGAACCAGTGTATGAAGCCTCAATTATGAAATACCAATGCCCTTTTCTACATGTCACAGTTTTCTCCATGAAAGTCATGAGGGAACAAATATCCCCATTTTTGATGGCTGCAAGGTCATACATTGATGACATTCACTTTTTGTCTAAATGGACTGGTTATTTAACTAGATTGCACTTCAACCCCTCCCTGGAAGCATGAATGCCTGTATGTGTCCCTGCTAATGTTAACTCCCGTTCCCTGTGGGAGTCCTTATTGAGAGTGTAATAGTGTGTATCGAAGTGTAATATTCGCTTGCTTGAGCCTGACCTGTGACTTTTATGACATTTGAATCCTGCCTCTGACTGTTAACTCTGCTTGCTGTTTGGTTTAACCATGCTGGCTGCTAACCTATGGGGAGTTAATAATAGCCATTTAGCTAACCATGCTGTGCTGGTAATCTGGGTAGTTGCATCAGCATTTTTTTATTGAGCAGTTTAAGTCCAAGCAGTTTTCTTTGTTTTTTCTGGCGGGGAGCTCATTGCGAAAGGTTGTTTTGCAATTGTGGTGGTCTTGTCTTGCCCAACTGATAGAGCATTGCATTAACACTCAAAGGTTACTGGAGCCAGCCATTCTCAAAATGCATGCCCTCACGCATTGGCTAAAACATAAATAGCATACATATGTCATTAACAAAATCATCACAGTCCACCCATGTTAAAATAAAAGATGTACTCAAAATGGAACTAAATTAATGATTTCTCTAACAATACAATGCAAACTTTATATTAGCCATCATA